>NC_058405.1:65055668-65280637 GCF_002201575.2 Neomonachus schauinslandi | reverse complement strand
AGATAGATAGATAGATAGATAGATAGATAGATAGATAGATAGATAGATAGATATAGATATCCTTTACCTTTTCACTTAGATGTCAGTTCCTCCAGGGGTCTTCTGTGACCCTCCCAGGAGGGGTCAGGCATCTCCTATAGGTTTTATACCTCCCCTTGTTGGAATACACAGCACTCATCACTGTGTTGGTTCATGTGTCTCCTCTCACACATGATACGTGGAGCTCCTTGCAGGCAAAGCTGCAGTTTATCCTCACAGCCCTAGGCCTACCATAAAAGATACCTTCAATCAAGGGTCCACAAATAAACAAGTGATAATCTAAGAAAAACAGAATTAAATTTTCCTCATGCACATTAATATTTCAATACTGAATTTAGAGTAACAAAACCAAATACAATTTACTTCTACATGTTTTTTTTTATAAGCTACACAATACCTCATAAAACAAGTGAAAACAAGAAAAAAGGTCTAAGTTTAAATGGCTTTTCCAAATCATTTAACTGCATAAAGCTCAGGGTAGCCTTTCTCAGTGTTTCAGCTCTTCTGACCTGTAAGCTACCCAAGGCTTTGGACCTATTCCTTTTAGCTTCTTTTGAGGCTAGAGAACTATTAAACACTTCACTCCATGCCCTTGCTATTGACTGTGTGTGCCCCCAACTGTCGCTAATTCTCTTTTGGACCTACTTTCTCTTTGTCAAAGGAAGCTCTGTGACTCACCAGCCTGGCTACAACCTGGCTTCTTAAGCTAGTAGACCTGTTTGCTCGAAGAAGATGAACATAATTAACCACTACACACCACACAATTAAATTAGGAAAACACTGAATAGACAGATCTCTGAAGAATCAGAAAATATCTGCTTATGAGCTGCAGGTATCTAGAATCATTATTTTTTCTCAGCATGAGGTCACAATTCAGCCGCACTTGTCCACATTGTCATAGTGAATACTAAAATACAACAAATAATTGCTCATGAGGGAACTATGCTCTTAGTGCTCAGTGCTTTTTTCCCCGCACAGGAAAATGATATTTTACCAAAAATAATTTATACCTTGGCATCTGAAGTAATGCAAATTGATGAAAATATAAGACTCCATTAAAATTAAGGATAAGAAATACTTTGGCTCGCACAATGGGCAGATTGAGAACTCTGGTGAATGTTAGAAATGTGGGCCGCACATTGTGTTCTAAATGCACTAATAGAGGTTATACAGGTGGTCTGTTCCCAATACATGTGAAAACACACCCTACATAAAAACCTTAATGAATATTTACTGCAACAACTGTATAGAATTTATCCTAAATTTGTACTTCTTTGTACTTCTGAAAGTAGGAATACAAAAGGCTAAAAGATTGGCAGCCTCAAAGATTTTTATTTTAAGATTTTATTTATTTATGTTTGTGTGTCAGAGAGAGAGCAAGCAAGCACGAGTGGGGGAGGAGGGGCAGAGGGAGAAGCAGACTCCCCAATGAGTGGGGAACCCCATGTGGGATTTGATCCCAGGATCCTGGGATTATGACCTGAGCTGAAGGCAGATGTACCACCCAGGTACTCTAGCCTCAAAGATTTTTAAACACAGATTTAGAGGGTCTATTTTTTAGGTCCTTGTTATATAGGTTCTATGACTCACTAAATAATTACATAGGTGTAGACCCTATCCTCAGGTTGCTCACAGTGTGATGAGGAGAGGAGGAGAAGGAGAGGAAAAAAGAAAAAGAAGAAACAAACATTTGCTGAGTATCAGCTATGGGCCAGGAACTATATAAAATGTTATATATAATTTCATTTAATCTTCATGAAAACTCCATGTGGTTGGGATTATTAGCTCTGTCTGTCACAGAAAGAGATGTTCAGTGAGATCTGCTTTCAAAGATTATCTTGGTGGGAACTTGCTAAAGAGCAAGGTGATAAGAACTGTACAAGCTACAGAAGGAGGCAGGCCTGTGTAACCCAATGGATGATAAGAAATAAGAGTGTGGGAAGGAGATTTGCATGGTTAGACCTTAAGAATTTGGAGATCCCCATTTTGATGTCTCTGTCCTGAGAAGACAGCTAGAAATATGGGTCTGGAGTTCAGGGGAATTCAGGGCTGAAGGCATGAATGAGATCCTTAGGGATTAGGTACAAATCCAGCAGAGAAAAGGCTGAGGACTAAACTTTGGGTTTAAAAACAAAACAACACAACAACAACAACAAAAACACCACTTAAGAAAGAAGAGGAATTCACCAAAAAGGCTAAGATGGAATTGTCTGAAATGCAAAAAAAGGAACAGGAGAACACGGTGTCATGGAACAAGGACTGCAAAGTAGAAGCAGATGTCCAAGGAGGGCTGCATAGACGTTTATGTCTCATATGGGGCGGGGTGGGGGGGTGGGGGAGGCTGGTTGAGTTATGGGCTGAGGAGAAGTCTGCTGAGATGGAGGGGCAGAAGATGGACCAGAAAGCAGATAACTTATTGGTTTACAAACTGGCCCCCATGCAGGGAGGTCAAGGAAAGACCAAAGAAAGAGGCAGACCATTCCAGACTGGTAGGTAGCAGCTTTCATAAGCAATAAGAAGTAAGTAAGGGAACATAGGAGTCTTGTCCTGGAGGCTGCAAGATGAGTAGATCTCCACATCTGCCTGCTAGAAGTTTATACAGAGGCCTTAGCTGGGTTCAGTCATGTACCGTCCAGATGGTCTCAACAATACCTTACTATCTTAAGGCTGTGTCCCTGAGGCAGCATCTAGTGCGGGGAAGGCAGGTGGAATGCACACCCCAAGGACAGGTGAAGACGCTGGGGTCCTCTGATTACCTGGGTCCAACTCTCAGGCAACCAAAGGTCACATCCTCCTCTCGATGACCTCCTCCAACACAGTTTTCTCCCAATGGGTGGCACACTCCAAACCTAGCAGAGGGCTGTGTATAGAGTCTCAGAAATGTTTGTTTAATGACTGAATGAAGGATTTAATTAATTAATCCTTGAAGGACCCCAGAGAAAATGGGAGGAAATGAGATCAAGTGCTGAGATTCAGCCCTGTACAAGAGGGACGTCACCTCTTCCTTTGAAGCTGGCATCACCAACAATAAGCATGTTGTTGAATAGAGGAGACACTCAAATGTTTGTGGAAAAAGGAAAGAAATTATATTAAGGGTGTTATCAAAATATAGGTCATCAGTGTTCCTTAATTTCAGTTAGAAAATTTTATTTTAAAAAATTTCTATCAGTGCTTGCTTCGGCAGCACATATACTAAAAAAATTTCTATCAGGGACACCTGAGTGGCTCAGTCAGTTGAGCGTCTGCCTTTGGCTCAGGTCAGGATCCCAGGGCCCTGGGATGGAGTCCCCATCGGGCTCCTTGCTCAGTGGGGAGCCTGCTACTCCCTCTGCCTGCTGCTCCCCCTGCTTGTTCTCATTCTCTCTCTCCCATAAATAAATAAATAAATCTTAAAAAATAATATTTATCATTTATTTATTTAAATAAATAAATGAAGCCAGCAATGGAAGTTGAATTTTGGTAATCAACGACAATTTTGTAGTAGGCATGCTAAAATGGCCTTCTCTTGATTCTTCACCATAAATGGCACAAGCCTTTCACTGTTGATAGTTTAATACTATGCTTAAAAGGAAATAGATTATTGAGCATTATAGAAATTAAGTTATTTTAAAATATGGTGAAGATTCTCATGCTGCTATAATATAGGATATGTTCATGGATAAAAAAAAGATGAGATGCATAAAAATAAGAATGAAATGTGGAAATTTGTTCTTCTAACTTGGTGTTTATCCAATGAGTAAGGACAGAGCCATAGGAAGAAAAGATGTTAAGAAACTCTTTTAAAAATATAACCATACAATGGGCTTAAAATCCTATGGCTATGTCAAAAGAAATGTAAACCTGTAGAAAATTTAGATATTGCTTAGCAGGGTTTACCTGTTCTATTCATGTCCTACAAGTGCCATCTGAGACAGCACTGGGAGTCCAGCCCCAGGTAAGAGCAGATTCTGCAAGACGTAGCTCTCTGTCACAGAAACGCCAGCTACCTCATTTCCCTCTTCTCTGACTTGGAAAGTCTGTTCCACACGTACTGGCTTCTATGCTCCCTGTCTAGGCTTCCACTGACAGGAATGCAAAGCCAGACATTTTTAAACGACGCAGGTTATGGAACACTGGAAAATCGTGTTGTCTTCCCAAATGTTCAGAGGATAAACTTTTTTAATTATTCTGAGATTCCTAATGAAACACCAATTTTCTCCAATTCCCCCCCCCCACCAATGTTTTCAAGGAGTGATATCTGGATAATGAGAGGTAATAAACTAATTTCCTTTTCCTCCCCATTCTCATTGTTACCACACGATCAACTGGAATTGAATAACTACAATAATTTCAAAAACTGCTACAATCTGCAAACTGCTTTCTTCCATGTCTCGTTTATTCTCTACTGTGCTGCCAGATCAATCTTCCAAACACATGCATAATTTACCATGTTGAGGCCCTGTTGAAGAACCTACAATGGCTCCTATTGTCTGCTACATTAAGTCTTAATTCCTTGTGCAGCTTCAGATTTTGGCTCCTACTTATATTTATACTACTTATATTTATACTACTTATATTTATACTACTTACACTCCTGCACTCCAAGGCACCCTCCTCTTGAACATAACCATCTCCTTTCTGTTCAGGGCCATTCTCATCTTTGACCCATGCCTATCCTGTCCTGTCGCCATTTCCATACCAGTTGGAATGCCTTCTTTTCCTCTCCAACCCCCTCCCAACTCCTTTTCCACCCCTCCAAGGCCAGGGTAAGCTCTACACCTTCTAGAGTGTTCTCTAACTCTTCCAGTCCCAGTTGGGCACCCTTCCTGCCAGTGGCAAACAAAGTCAAAACTAGGTAGTATTTGGGAAGGAGATAGTATACTTAATTGTTCTTTGTTGGGGCCTCTTTGGAAATACATCTTAAATTTCTTTCTGATTCCCTACATAATCTAGGAAAGGGCAAAGCAAGTAGGAGACCTAAATACTTACTGAGGCCTTGAGTGTAGAGTATGTACCTGTCCTTTAGCTCTGAGGTCACAATGGTTTATCTCTGGCTAAATGTCAGCAGCTGGAGAACCAGTTACTAGCATTCTTACTACAAACCCAATTCTCACATTGTATCTTTAGCAAATGCAAATCTATAACTGGTTCAGTCAAAGAGAAGCATTTAGAACTGCATTCAATTTTAACCAAAATGAAATGTTTGCCTCTGGCTGGTTTTCACTGTTTTTTCAGAAAAGTACTGTTGGTTTGGAATTTGTGCCCTATTTTAAGTGTGATAAGAAGCTAAAGAGAAGAAATTATGTGGGAGCTTATGGCTGTGGAAACTTTAAGCCTTGGTCATCCCCAACTCTTTTATGTCATTTGTTAGCCTGGGCTCAATTCCTGTGGTCATGTTGCCTGCAAGAATTTCCATTACTTCAGATGGCACCCTTTCAGGGCTACCGACATTTAGTGCCTGTTTTAATACTTTTGACTCATTTAGGAAAGACATGGCTGATGTGGAATGAAATGGAACTTGGGATTCTTGGTTGAACTCTTAGAGTCCTGTTCATCAGATACTTAAAGAAGACATAGGCCTTCCCTAGACTCTCCTCAATCTATTCCCTCAATCATTTCAAATATTAGAATTAGCTCCCCCCTGAATTTTTATTTTAAATGTTAATTATATATTAACAAAAGAACCAGAATAAATAGCATTTATATTTTTGGTTTTCTGTGATTATTTATGTCTCTGCCTTCAGAATGAAATCATTTCCTTCCTGACTAATCAGAAGGCTGAATTTAGGTAACAGAGTATAGTTGTGGACTGAAACTAGATTTCTAAAAAGAAAAATAATTTCATAGCTGACTATGCATGTCTTAATTGAATGCCATCCTACACTGCCTGGCAACCACATATTCATTCTTCAAGACCAAGTTCAAATGTCTTTCTCTCTGTGAAGCCTTCTCTAGCTTCCCCAAGCAGAGTTTGGCATCTTTCCTTCATATCCTAACAGCACATTTTCTTTTTTTTGTGAAGTCACAAATATTTACTGAGCACCTACTTTCCATTAGTCAGTGTCTTATACCCTTGCCATAATATACTTTATGGATTTTATCAGCTCGCCCATCTGTCTCGCCCTCCCACTCAACTTCCAGAGGGTGAGTACTACGTTTTACTCATTTACCTATTCTTCTGCACAATGCTTGCACACAGTACATGCTCAGTGGAATGATTTATACCATAAACTACAGGAGGCAGTGGTTCCTGAGCAGCTACATGAGTAACATCAGAGACAGGGAGACCAATTCATCAAGTCTGTGGTTTTGAGGTGGAAGAGTTTGTCTGGGCTTCTAGCCTTGGGCACCTGAGGTGAAGGTTGGGAAGATGGAGTTTAGGCCTGAAAGTCTGAGCTGTCAACAGAAATAGCTCCTGGATTTGCCTCCTATTACCTATTACCACTGCTTCTAACTTCTTAAGACATTCCTCATTTCTTGCCTGAATTTACTGATGACCTCTAAATTGGTCTCTCTAACTCCATAGTATTCTTTTCCTCCCTAGTTTCTTCTAATCCATCTTTAACATAACCATTAGCCTGATCTAAAAACAAATACTTGTTTGCCTAAAATCCTTTCAACCCTTAAAATCTTTCAGTGATTATACATACACATACACACAGGCCTGTGTGTATTGCCTTCAATTTGAAATCCAGATGCCTTGTTGTGATGTTCAACTCCATCCATGGTCCAGTCCTTCCTTCCTCATCACTGTTACTCCTCCACACGTACCTTTTTCTCCAATTATACTAAGCTACTGGAAGTTCCCTGAAAGTTCCAAACCATCATACCTTTACTCCTTGGCATATGATGCTTCCTTTTCCTGGATTGAAATCTTTCATATCCTTTGTCTTACTCAACTCACTCTAGCTCAACTTTTCAAGTTGGTGGTACCTCATCTGAGATGCTTTCCTTAACCATCCCCCCACATCCCAACTGGGTTAGGTGCCCAGTGCATGAGCTCCCATACCAATGGATGCATTCCCCTAATACAGAAGGTCTTACAATGGTACAGCACTTGTCTGACTTGTCCAGGACACTGAGCTTCTTTTTTTTAAAGATTTTATTTATTTATTTGACAGAGAGAGACATAGCGAGAGAGGGAACACAAGTAGGGGGAGTGGGAGAGGGAGAAGCAGGCTTCCCGCCAAGCAGGGAGCCCGATGCGGGGCTCGATCCCAGGACCCTGGGATCACAACCTGAGCTGAAGGCAGACGCCTAATGACTGAGCCACCCAGGCACCCTGACACTGAGCTTCTTGAAGATAGGCACACTTTCTTATTTGCATCTGTCACTGTCTCAGTGGGTTCTTCCCTGATCAGCCCACTTAATACACACACACACACACACACACACACACACACACAGGTTTCCTATTTGCATTCCCTGCTTTATATTTCTCTCTGTAACACTTATCACATTCTAACAAACTATATAATGTACTGACTTATTTTATCATATATTTATGCACTAGAGGTAAATTGCACGAGAGCAAGAATTTGAAAGTCTATATTTTATAAAACTCTTTTGAATTTCCCTGGTCTCATGGATGGCTTTTCCCTTCTACCTGGCTTTATGTTATGGTCACGTTATTAAGAAATAACCACTTACACCTTTCTGAGGGAAATTGCTGGAGTCCTTTTGTTCTTGCATGTGCCCACATACATCACTAATATCCTGTTTTGCTAACATTTGAATGCCAAGATGCTTGAAACTGTGCTCTGGTTTTTATTGTCAGAATTTCTGTTACCTCTTCATAGATTGACTCCTTCTAACAATATAAAATTCTGTCCCTGCTTAGTTACTTCAAAGCAGCTGCTTTAGAAGGCATCTCCCCTGCTGCCAGTCAAGTTAATAAAGAGAAACATTTATTTCTCCATTTTATTTGTGTATTTTTTTTTTTGCTTGTCTCAAAAGATTTTGTCAGTTTCCTTCATTGTTAGATTCTGAGAGTCTAGAACAGTGCTTGACATAGAGCAGGTGCCCATGAAATATTTGTTAAATAAATGAATTTGTATCTTCCGTGTTTGGTATGACACCTGGCACATAATAGACCCTCAATACATGTTAATAAGCTAATGGAGGATTTTAAGAAACAGGGATGCAAAATCAATCAAAGACAAAGTGGATAAAAATGCCATTCTAGACTTCTCCTTCTTCCCCATGTTCTGTATCTAATCAATTGCCACATTATGGTTTACTTCTTAAAAACCTTCCTAATATTTTCTATTCTTTTCCTGACACTTCCACTATTTCATTCATGTCCCTGTCATCTCCATTATGGACTAATACAGTATTCTTCTAGTTAGTTTCCATGCCTTCAGTCTTGTTCTCCTCCAGTCAATCTGACTCTAAGTGATGTTTCTAAAATGTGTGCAGGAGCATTATTCCCCTGACTGGTGAATCCCATTATCTGAGGGATCACATTTAGATTCCTCTGTAAGAATGAGGTCCTTCATGACCTGGCTCCTTCCCATCCTTACCTTCTACCCCACTCTACCCTACCCCACATGTACTCTGAACTCCTGCCTTTCCAAACAATTGCAATTTTTAAAGCACTTCTTTCAGATTTCTGTGCCTCTGTTCTCTTTGCTTGGGGCAGCCCTCATCTACTTTGTACACCTGATGAACTTTATCTTCCAAAATTTAACTTAATGTTGCTTCCTCTTTGAAGTCCTCTTTGACCCCCGAGTAAAACTGTTGCTCCTTCCTATGCTTCCTAAAGCACTCATCAGCCTGTAAACTGTCACAGCCCATTCATTATCACTCTTGGCTGTGACACCTGAACTCATATGTCTTGAGAAAAATCTCTTGTTTGGATCCATCAAAGGCTTCCTTCTCCATGAGTAAAACCATCTAAGCGATCCATTTAAAGTTTTCAACATGAATTAGGAATTCTTTCTCAGAAGGCACAAAGAAACTGAAGAGATTTCTTACCTGAGTGAACCTTATTGAAACTGGCAAGAGAAAATGATGCCTTGCTTTGAGATTGTGGAAGTTTCTTATTTAACTGCCCAGAGCAGTTATCAAAGAGTTCAAGAAACATGTCAAGAAGTCCAGTGTAATATGGGTGACTGAGTGAGAACTCTGATTATAAAACTGGGAAGAATTTCTTTTCCTGAGCCACTCAATATAAAAGTATTTAAGTAATCACTTCAAAGAACAAATTATAATGGAATAAATAAATTGTAACAGAAGTAAGCATACAGTAGTAGTATTTTGGCGCTTCATTTTTTTTTTTTTTAACTGAACACTACCTATTCCTATAGATGGCCTTAGAAAATACAAATAAATATGGACTCTCTTTCTAGCACAATCACTATCAGGGAGAACATATTGTGCACCTCCAAAAGAATCTCAGTATTTTTCCTCACTTCCTTTTAAAACAATACTGTTGCTAAAGTTTGGTGAATAAAGAAAATATGTCCTATTTGGTAACCATTTGCAAATAGTGTACTTTCTTCCCTTAAAACTGTTAAGTGGAATCTATTTATACACCATAATTAGGCTTTCATATGATGAAGTAATTATTTGGGCTTGGATTCTCAAGAAATTCCATTGCTGTGCTGAATAGTGGCTGGTCACGAGATGAAAGGGTGGGTTTTAAAAAAATTATCATATCTCTTTATTCCCAGGGTTAAAAAAATGACCAGAATAGAAAATTATATCCTGATTCCCAGATCAAGAAATGCCAGTGTAACCAACATCACTATGTTAATGGCAAGTAAGAACCCACTATGAACAGAGAAGGGCATAGTGGTAGGACACAAAGAGATTTAAGGGATGGGAAATGTCATCAGGGAGTTTATAACTTCTTCCTATCACTAGCTCTTTCCTGCCTCTAGACCTTTGCCCAGGCCATTGCTTTTATCTTCAATAAAGACCTCTGACCTGGCAAACTCCAATCTGTCACTGTCAGTTTAACACCACTTTATCAGAGTAGGGGACGAGGGTTGGGGTTATTCCCCATCTCTCTAAGACAAGATCCTTCATATCTAGCACCCTGTGCATTACTTCATTGCATCTTCATAATTGTTATTATATATAGATATTTGTAAGATATTTTTAACTTGTGTCATTTAATGATTATCTCTCCAGATAGACTGCAAAGTCCATGAAGATAAATGATCTTGCTCACTCCTCTACCCTCAGCCCTAACACCACTATGTGGTACATAGTGGGGGCTCAGTGAATATCTGTAGAGTGAGTAGCTTTATTAATGACATGAACACAAATTGCCAAAAAGCACTTCATGGTAGCATGACTGAGGTCCAGATGATAGCTGCCTTGTGAGATTAAGGGAGGGAATATCCAACCTGAAGCTGAAACGGTCACTATCAAGAGAAAAGCTGAGATGGATCTATAAGAAAGAAAATGATTTGTTCAGAGAAGATCTGGGAAAGTGTCTCTGGCTGTAGAAAGAGAATAGTGTGTATGGCAAATTGAGGAGTGGGGGAACATGAGAACACTAGGGATGGTTGAATAGGAGGGTCTATAGGAAAGTGGTGGGATTAAGAAGTTGATTAAATTTAGGCAAATCTAGGCAATGATGGTCCCATTAAAGGTTTTGAGCAAAGTAATTACTATATAAATCTAATGTTTTGACATCTAAATTACAAAGCAGATAAAATAAAGGGTTTAATTTCCATTATAAAGATCTCTTGGCTTTACTAAAAGATTATGGAAGTATTATTTTAGACAACATCACTTTGGATAGATTAAAATATTTGTTTACAACTAAAATAGAGATAGAGTTGTGAGAGATTAATAATTAATGAGCAGAGTGGCTAAGTTAGTAACCACTGCTAATTAAAGATCATTTAAAAATTAAGGTAACACTTCAATTCTAATCATGAAAATTGACATTTGTGATTTAATTTACAAAATTTTAATTTATGTAAAACTTCAAAACCACATCTACTGCATTTGGCAAAGTATCTTTCAGATTCTAAAATACCACTTGCTGAAGAAGATTTCAGAATATTTTCTATTTGACTATTTTTAATAGTCAATTAGTTACTCTGCTAATTATAGAAAAATAGAAATGCAGCTCAGATGCCAGCTGAGGCACCTTGCCTTCAAATAAAATTACAGAAAAATACCTGCCTTCTTCTTGGCTTCCCTGGGGATGATGGGGGACAGCTTTTGCCTAGAAACTTCTCTCAAGAGAGAAAGTAAGAAAGTAAGAAAGTAAGTCTTATTTTCTTACAATAAGCTGTCTATTTTAAAAAATACATTTCTCCAAATGTGGAACATGTGACACCAACTTGTTTTAGGGACTGATGACTATAAAATAAATGAAACTATGTAAAGGAAATAAATGATTAACATCCACCCAAACTCTTGATTCTTAAACCAATTCCCCCTGAAGTACAGTTCCCCCTTTCAACCTCCATAGAACATGTCTCCACCCACCACTGGAGAATAGTAGTTTCATACTGTTCAGTTTCATATTGTCTTTCCCTGATAAGCCATGTATCTGAAAAATGACTTGATGTGGTCAGAGGTTTCGGTAGAGAAAGTCAGAGACACATTACATGTCATGTCTTATTCTCAACTAAAGGCATAACTTCAGTGATCCCATAGCAAATCCAAAACATCTGACATTAAAATATACTCTATGAAATATACTTCTAAATACAGTCACCTTTTCAAAAGGGATTTCAGTAGGATTGAAAAACTTACAAAGCACAACTATTCTGTTACAGAACCTAAATACTTGGCAGTGGAGAGACAAAATGAAAATGATTTTCAAGCTGAGATGTTTACAAAGGTAATATATCATGGGGTAAGGACTACTTGAGCAGAAATGAATATAATTGACTAAAAGAAGTTTCAGTGTTGTCTGACTACAAATTGTGAATTTAGACCGAGCATCTTCATTAATTTAGTACTCAACCACATCCACTGTGGAAATCTCTAGGGTTGGGAGCCTTTTTCATCCCAGGTACTGCCTTCCTAGGTATGAGCACTAGAGCCTGCGTATGGGAAAAAGCTGAATTGGAAGATGGTGACTCTCATTTACACACATGGAAATTTGCCTGGAGATCTCTATTCAAAATGGTCTCCTAGAGTCCTTCCTAGGAAGAAGGAAAAGCAGCTAATTCATCACTCCTAGAATTGACTAGAATATCAGATTGATGTGTATACTGTGAATTTAACTTCAAGGAAGAAAAGCTTAATATTGGAAATGTGAATATTTTAAAAGCATCATAACAGATCCCTAAGGATGGTTTCTTTGCCTGGAGAAACACGTGACTTTCTATTACAATATCCCAGACCCAGGACTTCCACTGTCTCACAAAATGGCACCTGGCCTTTTGAGAGGTTGTGCTACTCTTATGACAGAAGAATATGTAACACAAAGAGCCCAGTACACTCTAAGAACACGTATAAGACAATCTGGATCTCTCCCACTCACAAATACTCTAAAACTGTGCCATCCAGTGTAGCAGCCACTAGCCACATGTGGCTACTGAGCACCTGAAATGCAGCTAGTCTGAACTGAGATGTGCTGGAAATGTAAAACACACACCAGATTTCTAAGGCTTGTACAAAAAAAAAATCTCAATTTTTTACACTGATACATGTTACTATGACAATATTTTATCATATGATATTTTAGTTTAAATTAAATATACTACTAAAATTAGTTTCACCTTTTTAAAAAGGTGGCTACTAGAAAATTTTAAATTATATATGTGTCATGCATTATATTTCTACTAGACAGTATTCCTTGTCAATTGTGAAAAACCATCTTCTTCCTAACTACTAGGGCTGGATGGAACCCAGCAGGCATGTCAGCTTTGAAAGTCTGAGCTGTAACTTTTGAAGCTAGATGATGTAATGAAGGCTTGTGCAACAGTGCAACAGAATTTACCCTGGGAAGTAAGGTGATGGGCGAAGAAATGGTCTAATGACTGTTTCCATGACTGTTTCAGAAGCGAAGCTGTGGTTCTCGAATTGTGGTCCTCAGACTAGCAGCAGCATCAGCATCACCTTGGAACCTGTTAGATATGCAATTCCTCAGGCCCATCCTTGACCTACTGAATCAGAAACTCTGGGGATAGGACCCAGTAATTTTTGTTTTAACAATACCTCCCAGGTGATTGCACTCTCAAATTTAGAACCAATGTTGTATCTCATTTAACATCCCACCTGCTTTGGCAGTTGCAATTAGTTACCATCCCACTTAATGAGTAAACTGTGTGACAAAGAAGTTAAGAAATGTACCCTAGTTACATAGCTATTAAGTGGCAAAAAAAAAAAAAAATCAGGCTTTCAATTCCTGTGTTTCTAATCCTAGAGTGGATGATCTTAATCAGATGTCAAATTGGGATGGGGAGAGGGTGGAAGAGGAGAAGAGAAATAGGGAATCTAGATCAGTGGTGGTTAAACTTTTTGGAGTAATCAACCTAAGAATCTGATGAAACTATGGTGAGTCTTCCACAAAAATGCACTTTTACACAACACTGATACAAATTCAGGTCTGACCCTTGAGGGCTCTGCCTGCATCAAATTTTATAACCCCTCATCTAGAGCCCCAAATTGGATGATGAGTCATTATGCATAGTAAACAAGTCTCCCTTTATAGGAATAGGGTTTGAATATATAATGCTTCCTACTAAAGATACAGTGAAGGGAAAATTTGGTCTTAGATGTTGAATGAATAAGAACTATGTTTCTTAACATAGGCATTAATCTCTTGGACATCAGCCTTAGCAACATATATACAGATATATTTCCTCAGGCAAAAGAAACAAAAGCAAAAGTAAACTATTGGGGCTATACCAAAATAAAAAGCTTTTGCACAGCAAATGAAACTAGCAGCAAAACAAAAAGGCAACTTAGTGAATGAAAAAAGATCTGCAAATGACATATCTGATAAGGGATTAATATCTAAAATATATAAAGAACTTATACGACTCAACACCAAAAAACAAACAAACAATTCAATTAAAAAAATGGGCAGGTGACCTGAATAGACATTTTTCCAAAGAAGACATACAGATGACCAACAGATACATGAAAAGATACTCAACATCACCCATCATCAGGGAAATGCAAATCAAAACCACAATGAAATGTCACCTCACACCTGTCAGAATGGCTAAAATAAAAAACACAAGAAACAACAAGTGTTGGCAAGAATGTAGAGAAAAGAGAACCCTCGTGCACTGTTGGTAGGAATACAAATTGGTGCAACCACTATGGAAAACAGTATGGAGGTTCCTCAAAAAATTAGAAAATAGAAATACCATATGATCCAGTAATTGCACCGCTGGGTATTTACCCAAAGGAAACAAAAACACTAATTCGAAAAGATATACCTAGCTATGTTTATTGTGGCATTATTTACAATAGCCAAGATATAGAAGCAACTCAAGTGTCCATTGATAGATGAATGGATAAATAAGAGGACACACACACAAACACAAGGGAGTTATTACTCAGCCATAAAAAGGAAAGAAATCTCTCCATCTATAACAACATGGATGGATCTAGAGGGTATTATGTTAAGTGAAATAAGTCAGACAGAGTAAGTACCATATTATTTCACTTATATGTGGAATTTAAAAAACCCAAAACAAATGAACAAACAGTTTAAATACAGAGAACAAACTGGTAATTGCCAGAGGGGAGATGGGTAGGGAGAATGAGCAAAATAGATGAAGGGGATTAAGAGGTACAAACTTCCAATCAGAAAATAAATAAATTATAGAAATGAAAAGTAGAGCATAGAGAGTAGTCAATAATATTATAATAACTTTGTATGGTGACAGATGGTGACTACATTTATCATGGTAAGCAATGAGTAATGCAGAACTGTCAAATCACTACGCCATTACCTGAGACTGATATAATATAGTATGTCAATTGTACTTCGATAAAACAAACAGTGTTTACTCCATTGGTGTAACTAGGTACACAATGTTCATTAGTGGTTTTAGCTTTTAGCAGAGAGAGTAGCAAGCACTGATCTTGAAATCTGAGAGGGGCAGGGTCTTGAGGTGAGAAGGAGGGCCATAGGCCTTGATCACATTTGGCTGTAATGTCAGAGCACTGCTACAAGACAAGTAAAAAAACCTTGCTAATAGTGTCTGTCTTTCCCACTTGAAGATAATGTTAATGACAGGAATTTCTACCTGTGTTGGCTTTGGGAACAAATTAGGCTGAAAAAATGGATGTATAATGAACGTGCCTTTCTGTTTGTGATGCAGAGGGTATTTGCAGAGTCTGAGGCTCTTTGATAAGCACAGTACAGCTCATTTTTAACCTGACCTGGAAATTTTATAATTTATTTCCAGACAATGGTGATCAAGTGCTTGGAGATGGTAAGGGAGGGGAGGCTGGTCTCTTTCTGTCAACCTGCAAAAATAAAGCTGAACATTTTATTCTTTCATAAAAGGGAAAGTAGGTTATCTTGAACTATATTGGTAAATCCTTAATGTTTCTTTAATAAGTAATCCTACATTTCAGAAGATAGGAAAATATTAAGGGTGAATACATACCTCTGTTCATTTGGCATTTATTTAATGCCTTGAAGTAACAGGCCATCACTGATTTAAATGAATTGAGTGCTGAAAGTTTGTACTGGGGAGAATTTTCCATAAAAATTATAAATACTATTATAATTACATACATATACACATTATTATAATCATATATAATTATAATTATATATAATTACATTAATAATGGCTTGTATTTGTTTTTCTAACTACATCAAAAATTAGTTAAAATATATGCTTTTGGAATCAACCTGCAAAATCTAACCATTATTTATGGCACTATTTCCGTGGGGAAATACAATTAATGTTAGAAACCTATTTAAACCTACCATTGGCAAAAGGAGGGACTTTTAATACCTTCTGTGACTCTGGGAAACAGATCAGGGATTTTTCTTTTGACTGGCTCTGGTGGAAGCACTTTCTCCTCTTCGGCAGCTAGTTTTGCAAAAGGAAAGGAATTCGCCCCCTGGTGGTGATCACATACATGCATGAAATATTCATAAACAGGTGTATATTACAAACTGCCTATGCATTCCTTTTCTCCCCCACCATGAGATTTTTAAGTACATCTTTAATTTTCACTGCCCCCCCCCACTGCCTTTACTTACAGTTTTCCTTTGGCCCTACTGCCTAGGAAGGGATTCCCTTTTTCTTTTATACTGTATTAAATCTCATGGTCTAACACTCCTACCCTCTGGCAATATGAATAGTCATTCTTTTCTTTCCTGAATATTGAAAACCTAGAACATGCAATGCTAGGGACTGTGATCCCTCCTGTATTAAAAAACAAAACCAAAAACCAAATAAAAAAAAACTTTCTGTCTGAATTACCCTACCTGGACTATATAATTAGCACCTTCTTATATATTACCTTATCTCTAATTTTTTCCCCACACAATTCAAAACTTTATTATGTCATGGTCAGATGTTTCTAAATTAGATTATAACCTCCTGGGTAGAAAACTTTCTTATACTTCTACATTTATTCATTCACTTCAAAAATTATCACATTTGTTCATTCATTCACAACACAATCCACTCATTCGAATAACGAATAACTAGGACACATGAATGAGACGCTTTTTTTTTTTACCTTACATTTTTTTAAAAAAATTTTTTATTGTTATGTTAATCAGCATACATTTCATCATTAGTTTTTGATGTAGTGTTCCATGATTCATTGTTTGTGCATAACATCCAGTGCTCCATGCAGAATGTGCCCTCTTTAATACCCATCACCAGGCTAACCCATCCTCCCGCCCTCCTCCCCTCTAGAACCCTCAGTTTGTTTTTCAGAGTCCATCGTCTCTCATGGTTCATCTCCCCCTCCGATTTCCCCCCCTTCATTCTTCCCCTCCTGCTAGCATCTTCTTTTTTTTTTAACATATATTGCATTATTTGTTTCAGAGGTACAGATCTGTGATTCAACAATCTTGCACAATTCACAGTGCTCACCATAGCACATACCCTCTCCAATGTCTATCACCCAGCCATCCCATCCCTCCCACCCCCCCACTCCAGCAAACCTCAGTTTGTTTCCTGAGATTAAGAATTCCTCACATCAGTGAGGTCATATGATACATGTCTTTCTCTGACTGACTTATTTCGCTCAGCATAACACCCTCTAGTTCCATCCACATCGTTGCAAATGGCAAGATCTCATTCCTTTTGATGGCTGCATAATATTCCATTGTATATATATACCACATCTTCTTTATCCATTCATCTGTCGATGGACGTCTTGGCTCTTTCCACAGTTTGGCTATTGTGGACATTGCTGCTATAAACATCAGGGTGCACGTACCCCTTCGGATCCCTAGATTTCTATCTTTGGAGTAAATACCTAGTAGTGCAATTGCTGGATTGTATGGTAGCTCTATTTTCAACTTTTTGAGGAACCTCCATACTGTTTTCCAGAGTGGTTGCACCAGCTTGCATTCCCACCAACAGCGTAGGAGGGTTCCCCTTTCTCCGCATCCCCGCCAACATCTGTCGTTTCCTGACTTGTTAACTTTAGCCATCCTGACTGGTGTGAGGTGGTATCTCACTGAGGTTTTGATTTGGATTTCCCTGATACCGAGCGATGTTGAGCACTTTTTCATGTGTCTGTTGGCCATTTGGATGTCTTCTTTGGAAAAATGTCTGTTCATGTCTTCTGCCCATTCCTTGATTGGATTATTTTTCTTTGGGTGTTGAGTTTGATAAGTTCTTTATAGATTTTGGATACTAGCCCTTTATCTGATATGTCATTTGCAAATATCTTCTCCCATTCTTTTGGTTGTCTTTTGGTTTTGTTGACTGTTTCTTTTGCTGTGCAAAAGTTTTTATCTTGATGAAGTCCCAATAGTTCATTTTTGCCCTTGCTTCCCTTGCCTTTGGCGATGTTTCTAGGAAGAAGTTGCTGCGGCTGAGGTCGAAGAGGTTGCTGCCTGTGTTCTCCTTTAGGATTTTGATGGACTCCTGTCTCACACTGAGGTCTTTCAACCATTTTGAGTCTATTTTTGTGTGTGGTGTAAGGAAATGGTCCAGTTTCATTCTTCTGCATGTGGCTGTCCAATTTTCCCAACACCATTTGTTGAAGAGACTGTCTTTGTTCCATTGGACATTCTTTCCTGCTTTGTCGAAGATTAGTTGACCATAGAGTTGAGGGTCCGTTTCTGGGCTCTCTATTCTGTTCCATTGATCTATGTGTCTGTTTTTGTGCCAGTACCATACTGTCTTGATGATCACACCTTTGTAATAGAGCTGGAAGTCCAGAATTGTGATGCCGCCAGCTTTGCTTTTCTTTTTCAACATTCCTCTGGCTATTCGGGGTCTTTTCTGGTTCCATACAAATTTTAGGATTATTTGTTCCATTTCTTTGAAAAAAGTGGATGGT
Organism: Neomonachus schauinslandi; assembly: GCF_002201575.2. Lineage (NCBI taxonomy): Eukaryota > Metazoa > Chordata > Mammalia > Carnivora > Phocidae > Neomonachus > Neomonachus schauinslandi. The sequence continues at coordinate 65,262,190 of NC_058405.1, read as the reverse complement.
ATTTTGATGGGGATTGCTTTGAATGTGTAGATTGCTCTAGGTAGCATTGACATCTTCACAATATTTGTTCTTCCAATCCATGAGCATGGAACGTTTTTCCATTTCTTTGTGTCTTCCTCAATTTCTTTCATGAGTATTTTATAGTTTTCTGAGTACAGATCCTTTGCCTCTTTGGTTAGATTTATTCCTAGGTATCTTATGGTTTTGGGTGCAATTGTAAATGGGATCAACTCCTTAATTTTTCTTTCTTCTGTCTTGTTGTTGGTGTATAGGAATGCCACTGATTTCTGTGCATTGATTTTATATCCTGCCACTTGACTGAATTCCTGTATGAGTTCTAGCAGTTTTGGGGTGGGGTCTTTTGGGTTTTCCACACAAAGTATCATATCATCCGCAAAGAGTGAGAGTTTGACTTCTTCTTTGCCGATTTGGATGCCTTTGATTTCTTTTTGTTGTCTGATTGCTGTGGCTAGGACTTCTAATACTATGTTGAATAGCAGTGGTGATAGTGGACATCCCTGCCGTGTTCCTGACCTTAGGGGGAGAGCTCTCAGTTTTTCCCCATTGAGAATGACACTCGCTGTAGGTTTTTCATAGATGGCTTTTATGATATTGAGGTACCCTCTATCCCTATTCTCTGAAGAGTTTTGATCAAGAAAGGGTGCTGTACTTTGTCAAATGCTTTTTCTGCATCTATTGAGAGGATCATATGATTCTTGTTCTTTCTTTTTTTTTTTAAAGATTTTTTTATTTATTTGAGAGAGAGAATGAGAGAGAGCACATGAGAGGGGGGAGGGTCAGAGGGAGAAGCAGACTCCCTGCCGAGCAGGGAGCCCGATGCGGGACTCGATCCCGGGACTCCAGGATCATGACCTGAGCCGAAGGCAGTCGCTTAACCAACTGAGCCACCCAGGCACCCTGTTCTTTCTTTTGTTAATGTATTGTATCACACTAATTGATTTGTGGATGTTGAACCAAACTTGCAGCCCAGGGAGAAATCCCACTTGGTCGTGGTGAATAATCTTTTTAATGTACTGTTGGATCCTATTGGCTAGTATTTTGGTGAGAATTTTTGCATCCATGTTCATCAAGGATATTGGTCTGTAATTCTCCTTTTTGATGGGTTCTTTGGTTTGGGGATCAAGGTAATGGTGGTCTCATAAAACGAGTTTGGAAATTTTCCTTCCATTTCTATTTTTTGGAACAGTTTCCAAAGAATAGGTATTAATTCTTCTTTAAATGTTTGGTAGAATTCTGCTGGGAAGCCATCTGGCCCTGGGCTTTTGTTTGTTGGGAGATTTTTGATGACTGCTTCAATTTCCTTAGTGGTTACAGGTCTGTTCAGGGAATGAGACACTTTTGATGATGTCATCTTCCCAAGTAATAACCTTGTACTCCTATGCCTCAGCCACATCCCCAACTCCATACTTGTTCCTCTGACAAACTCTCCTCCTCATCTATCACATACCAATGAAGTCATCATTGTGAGTAACTTCATGGAGCACATAAACTACGTCCTATGCATACAAAATTAAAAATCTCTAGGGGCGCCTGGGTGGCTCAGATGATTATGCCTCTGCCTTCGGCGCAGGTCGTGTTCCCAGGGTCCTGGAATCGAGTCCCACATCTGGCTCCCTGCTCAGTGGAGAGCCTGCTTCTCCCTCTGCCTCTGCACCTTCCCCTGCTCATGCTCTCTCTCTCTCTATCTCTCTGTCTCAAATGAATAAATAAAAAAAACTTAAAAAAAAAATCTCTATCAGGCCTCACCCGCACCAACATGAAATGGGGTGATGTTGGTGTAAAGTCCCTTGGTATCTTTACTGTCTTTGAGAAGGCTGACGTTCACTTGAAGGTGAAGCCACAAAAATCCTCATCTTTGTCCCTTCTGTTGATTCCCCCATGTGTGCAATGGGAACTCCCATGTGCAATGAGAAACATGAGAACTCTCTCAAGATTGCCATCTGAACTACCAATCTCCTGGCCCTCCTGCCCAAGATTATCCATAAAACTTTCAAATCGTGAAGGAACTCATATTCACAGTCCATGCCATCAATGCCACCCAGAGACTGTGGGTGTCCCCTCTGGCGTACCATGATGTGATGGTCGTGGTGCTGCCCAGAGTATCATCCTTGTAACCAATGGCACTGCCAAGAGTCTGTCATGGATCTGACCTACCATCTAAAGAAAGCTGCTAAGTTCTACATCAAGAATGTGGTAGAACAGATGATGGAGGGTTCCATAAGGGAATCCTGAGCAACACCGAAGACTAGATTGTCTCCCATGACTTTAACAGAGTCACCCATTCCTCTACCTTGATGCAGGGCCTGGCATTGCCCTCAATGACCACTTGGGTAAGCTTATTTGTAGGTATGAATTTGACTACAGCAACCAGGTGGTAGATGACTCATGGTCCACATGGTTCCATACAGTGAGATTCCCCTGGACAACAAGCCCAAAAGCCTTGAGGTAGAGAGCTACTCTCAGCTGCTGGGAAGTCCTTGCCTTACCTCTAGCCCCCAACATGCTGAGAAACTCCCAACCATTCATGGTTCCCATTCCAAGCCCCTGAAGAACCCTACCTTGTCATGTACCATCAGCACAATCAATACCATACACTGTGCCCAGAGAAGGAAAATCTACACGAGTTCCCCATTGAGAATCACATCCAAGCTCTTTAGTATGGCCTTTTGCTTCCTTACTAAGCTCTCAGATTACTTTTCTGTGCTCACCTCTAATCATTCATCCAACCCAATATCCTATACTTCAACCATACTGGCCTTTATGTTGCCTTTTACTAACTCTGTTTTAGTGAATACTGTTTCCTTTTCTTGAATGTTCTTTTTATGATCCTTGTTTACCTGACAAGATATAGATAATCTTGAGGTAACTGGTGTAACAGTGTCAAAGAAAAGTCAGAAGGGGCTATGGAGAAAGGTCTTGATAATGAAGAGTTAGCAGCATGTTATTACTTATTGATGAAGCAAATCCCTGATGACTGTTGGTTGTGAAATAGCTAGACACATGACGCTACGAAAGAGGGATGACCCAAATGTCACCTCTTCTCCATTGCTTTCCTTAGCCCTACTCCCCACCTCCCAATAAAATACCTTCTTGCTAGAATTATTTTCCCCTCTACTTTTTTGTATTTTTTATTTTTTGAACTTTTAAAATCCTCTTTATTTGCTCTTTTTTTATTATGTTCAATTAGCTGACATATAATGTATCATTAGTTTTTGATGAAGTGTTTAACAATTCATTAGTTGCGTATAACACCCAGTGCCCCTCACCACATGTGCCCTCCTTAATACATCCCCTCTACTTTAATGAGAAAACCATTTATGAGTGCCTTCATTTCTAAGGTTCTAATGAAGAAATAAAGTTTCTTCATTTCTAAGATTTACTTAGAAAAATTCCATGTTCTCTGAGTCGTTCTTGTAACATTATAGTCATCTTTACCCTCTTTATTGGGGTCTTCCAGTCTATCCACTAATATGCACAAATGCCTATACCCCAATCACTTGACATTAGTGTCAATGATGACAACGATGACAAAAAAATCAAGATACCAAATGCAGTGCCTTATTTTCAGTTTCCATTCAACCTAGGTGATCTATCCTAGCTCTTGAAATGCTCTCCTCTTAGTCTTTCAGGGCACCACAACTCCTTTGCTTTTCTCCTACCTTCCTAAGCATCGCCTTTCAGACTCTCACATGGGTTTCCCCTCTTCCTCCTCCTTCACCCTAGATATGTCCTTGATTCTCTTCTCATTCATCAGATATTTCACTTTCACAACCTTAACCACTATATTCCTGCATGGACTAGTCCTATATACAAGTCTTGACCTCTCTACTAAGCTCTGGTTCTGATTTCTGTCTGCTTATGGACATGACCACCTACAGATACCATCAATACCTGGGACAACATCCCTACAACTAATTTTCATCATCTCTTTCCAAAGATACCTTTATGTCTATCTCTTACGTTTCCCTTCCAGCAGAACCACATTAAAACCATAAACAAGAGATAAAATGTCTCTTCTACTTAAAAGGTTTCCAGAAATTATAATTTCCTAAAACTTCTTTGGCAAACAAACTTTATAAACCAGGCTACAGAGAACTAAAAGGAAAATGATGTTTTTATACCTCAAGCTAGATACAGTTCTGCAATTTAAGGCTATAGATCAAAAAAGTCTCATTTTACAAAGAAAATCACTTCTAGGGAAGCACATAAAGAGGGTGAGATGGATTCTTAAAAGACTAGAGAGGCTTAGGAGTGCTTATGTTAGAGGAATCGCTTGTTTAAGATACAAGGCAAAAAGAGATCTTAGAAAAAATAAGATGCTGTATGAATGCAAAGATTGTTTCTATTCTAATTATGTTAACTTAATTCATTTACTCCATGGGGATTATGCCACTCAAGAGTTCAGAAGATTTAGTCATCTTCTTCGGTTACAGATTTACTTTAAATCTTTATTCTTTCAGCTGTCTACCTTTTGGTCTAGTGGCCTTTTGTACAAAATATTCCCATTAGAAGAAATATTTCTGACTAACACTTTAAAATATGAACAAAATAGCATCTTTTCTGGATTGCTAGCTGCTCTTTGAATAATAAGTCTTCCTACAGTTAAAAATGGATAATTAAGGCCTGTTTTAGAGACTTGATTTCAGAGAAAGGAAGCTCAGTAATTAAAGTAAAAATGAAAATGGAAACTGATCAGGAGTGAATAACAATTTTCCATTTAACAGAATCTCTCAGGCACTACGTTTTATTCAAATTACCCAGGAGGCTACTCCAACTATTTGCTTCCCAAATAACCTCAGATTTTGCATAAAGAAAATGTAAGCCATGTTATTTTGGTTCTATAACAGAAATAGGAATGAAATGCAATTCAAAGTTCATGCTTGCAGCGGAGGTTGAAAAAGATGAAAAAAATTTAAAAAAAGAGCAAAGGTGTGTTGATCAGGAGTAACTGGCCAAGCCTCTCTGCTCTCTCCCCACGATAGCCTCTTCCTGGGAGAATCCCAGCAGGAAAGGTCACCAAGCAGTTTTCAGGTTGCTGTGCCTTCAAAGCCCATTTGCCTTTCAACCTCCACAGCTGGCAAGGAACTGCTGACCATTAAGGGGCTGCTGCAGTTCTCCAGGATGGGCCTCTTCTGGCTGAGGGCCACAGATATAACTAGCCTCAAAGATGTCCTTTATCTACTTTCATGGTGTGACGGTCAAATATGTTCAAAATCATGGTGCTTTCAGTTCAGCCCCAACAACAGATGAGAAGCACTGAACACCACAGGCCTGGGAAAGAAACCCAAAACACCCGAACCATCCTCTCCAAGAAAATCTCAGAATCTCATAGAAATGAACAGGAGAGGACCACAAGATGAAAGTAAATCTCACTTCTTTTTTTCTAGACTAATAATGTTTACATTTCTAATTACAATCCACAACATTCACACCAAACTAAAGTGATTAATTTATCTTACTTGTCACCTTCATAAAATTTATGTCATCTCTCTACTTGAGATGACTGGAGAACAGCTTTCAAAAATCAAACAAACAAAAACCAAAAACACTAATTGCCCAGTATTATTTGAAGGAACTTCATTTTTCATATAACCTTTATTTCCAAAATTCTGTTTAATGAAGAAACTAAAGTATTACAGACATCAATCCCTGTAGGCTTCAGATACTGTGAAAAATCTAGAGAAAACCAGAAAAGCCTATTATTAAAGGTCATGCATGGGAGAGTTGGTAGGAGTGGGGGTAGAGGCTCCAAACAGCATTTGGCTTACATGTATGTGCAAGTGTTCAATCTGTTTGATGATCTTGCACACTCCATGTTAACCATTGTCTTTGTATTAACCTTTTTTCTCCCCAGATAGCTTTGAGTGTTATAAAGAGGTATCTTTCCAAATGATTTTCATATAATAGAAAAACTGTACCCAAAATATCAGATGGTTTATTTTTGTTCCATTATTTTCCCCCATATATGCACAAACTCAATTGGATTAACATACTTGAAACTTCTCATAGTAACAATGCATTTTTAAAGATATCGTAGCATTGTACATTACAGAACAGTATAGTGTGACAAGTAGAAGGCACAGTCCCTGATGTGAACAAAGTTTTATTTGGATAGACAACCAGTCTTGAGCAAAGCAAACAATTAGGAGATAACTACACAATTATGAAATATATGTCTTAACATAAGCAAGTATATTATGACTTAATCTGAACATTCTAAGGTCACTGTCATGTTTTGTTGGATTTACTTCTAATTCTTCGTATTTTTTGCTATTCTAAATGGCATGTTTTATTTAACCATATGTGTTAAATATTTATTTCTTATATGGAATGCAATTTATTTTTTATAGAATGTGTATCTAGTGAACTTGCTGATGTCCCTTACTAATTTTTTCCCCATTATCTTTGCAAAGCTTTATTGAAACCTGTATGTCACGGTGACAGTAATTCAGCGTCTGGAAAACAGTGACAAAAAACGGGTATCCCAGACCTAATAAATACTGGAAACCAGGGAGCTCCTTCCTCCATCTCCCAGCAGGAACACAGGGCATAACAATAGCTTCTGCTGACTTGGGGACAGGAACCTGCACTAACGTGGTGTCCCTTATCAATGATAATAATGTGCTATTACTTTTTTTTAATGTAGACAATCATTATCTATAATTACAACTTGATTCTTTCTTATCTTTGTTATCTTTATATCATTTTCTCTTTTCTTATTTATTAACTGGGGCCTCCAATTCAATGTTGACTTGATGCTTCTGTAGCAGGCATCCTTGTCTCATGGATTTTAAAAGAGATGATGTTTTTAACAATGTAACAGTACGGATGTTATTTGCTGTAAGTTTTTGGTAGATACATTTTATTTTTAAGTTATTCATCATATTTTTTATTCACTGATACTTTTTAGAAACTTAATATTTATAGATAGTTTAAAGTCAAGGCTAAGCGTCTGCTTTCGGCTGGGGTCATGATCGAGCCCTGCATCTGGCTCCCTGCTCAGCGGGAGGCCTGGTTCTCCCTCTCCCACTCCCCCTGCTTGTGTTCCTTCTCACACTTCATCTCTCTCTGTCAAATAAATAAATAAAATCTTAAAAAAAAATCAAAGTTAATATGTCCACCCTTATCTAACAAAAAGATCTTAGAAAGCTTTACCTAAACTCATTCAACTCACCAGATATTCTTACCCCATTTCTAATTCTCTCTTAACTTTGTTACCTGCAAAATTAAATATTTTTGTCATAGACACATTTTAGAGTTATCAATGTTAAACTGTGCTCATCATTCCTTCTTGCATTTCACACACATCTTTCTTTCTTCTTCTTCCTAAAGTCCTTTAGAAGCTCCCTTAAAGAGGGTCTATTGGTAATAAATACTCAATATTTGTTTGTTGAAAATGTCTTTATTTTGTCCTTTATACTCATTTCTTGAATGAAATTTTAACTAGGTATGTATTGCCATATAGACAATTCTTTTGTTTCAGCATTTTGAAAATAATTTTCTCCATCTTAGTACCTCTCTCCACTGTTGATGTTGAAAAGTCAGCCCTCTCACTAATTAATAGTGCCACCCAGAAGTGTGGTCTATGGAACTTGTTAGAAATGTAGATCTCAGATCCCATCCTAGACCAATTGAATCAGAACCTTAAAATAGTGGGGACATGCCTATATGCTTATTTACTAACTTTGCAGATGATTCTGAGGCTCATTGGAAGTTGAGAACCTAAGAGTAACTTGTGTATAGGCAACTTTAGCTCTTCCTACTTTTAAGATCTTCAAGACATTATGATATGACTAGATGTAGACTTATTTTATTTATTGTGCTTGGGAATTTTTATTATTCTTGCATCTAAAGATTCATGCCTTTCATTAATTCTGGGAAATCATCAGCCATTATCTCACCAAATATTACCTTTCCTACATTTTTCTGCTTCGGTAACTCCAATAACGTGTTCTAAACATTTTCATTTTTCCTTCCCTATAGTTTCTAATGTAGATCTCTATATATTAATATTCCTGATGTTTTCAAAGGAAAACAATTTCTGAATAGGGGTATCTGTAAATGACTACCTCTGCAGAAATTTAATTCAACAACTACCCAACGGATACTGAGTGGCCTGCACACACACTTCTAATCCCAGAGTTAGGAAAGAACTTTCCACTAAAATAGTATAGTACTGCAGTACCTTAAAGCTTAACCAGAAGAACATTACCAAAAAATATACTGTAAAATGGGATAACTGACCCTTCTAGTGTATATTTGTGAAGTAAAACCTTAGAAGACATTCAAGACAAGTTTATATTATTTATATTTTCACATCCCAATGTGGTCTTTTACAAAAATGTCCCTATGTATCATATCTTTGTCAAAATGCAGTAACTTATTATTAAAATACTTCTTAGTGAAGAAACAGTCAAGCTGAAAAGAATCCAAGATATTTTCCTTTGACTTTAAAATTCATTTTGTTAATAGCTGTATTCATAGACTTTACAGAAAATCTGTTTTCTGATTATTTCGGGGACCTTTCATCAAATTTGGTGATTCAATTATTTTCACAGAAAAGAATGTCAGCAGTTTTAGAATGCTGGAACAATAGCTTCATCTGAACCTCTGGGTGCTTCCCCTCCACTTGAAAACATGAGAAGGACAAAGAGCTTGAGCAGAAATGGGGGAAGGGGCATATTTTTCCTTAACATGCTGATGGATGAATGAGAGATTTAAAACTTGATTGTTTTAAAAGCTAATGCTTTTGAGACTAATTATCTGTAATGATAATATGTCTGTGTGCTATGTAAATAAGAGCCTACAATGAGACACATCTGTCATAATGAAATGTGACTAAAGAGATTAGACTAAAGCTTTCCTTACAGTGAGTTTTTAGGTAAACTTTTTCTCTGATTAATAAAATGTCTGTCCCATTGTTTGAGACATTGGCAGTGAGACCTGGGAAGAAATAGGACTGGATTGTTAAAGGAATTTTTTATGGATGAGTTATGCAGATTCAACCTGATTATTTCATTTATGCTCAGCAGAGGCCATGATTTCTCCAACTGAGTCAGACATTGCCATGTTCTTTGTAGACGCACAGGATCCTCTAGGAACTGAAGACTGGTACCTGACATTAATGTATGAGTTTATTTACATCAAGAAGCTCATTCAGAAGAAATTCTTTTTTTCTCTCTCTCTCTCATCATCTAGAGACTGTCATAAAACAGACAGAAATTTATTATCTGAGCCCTACCTTGTCTTACTCTCTTCCCTCACCTGTAACTTCCACGTGTCCATTTCTGCTGACTCTTTCCCATTAGTCTAGAAATGTGCACATGTCTCAGTCATCTTAAAAAAATAAATTAACAGAAAACAAAGAAAGCCCTCTTTGAATTCTGCCTATCCACTTCACACTCGACTCACTGAAAGAATAGCACATTTCTCCATCTTTGCTTTTATACTTTCTTTCCATTCTCAAATCCCTTTGTCATCTGGCTCCTGCCTCGATTAGAAATCTTGTTAAGACCTCTAATAGGAACAAGTGCCTATTTTTCAGTCTTTACCTTGTTTGACTGCTTCAGTGTACCCAACACTATTGATGACTCCTTCTCTTCATGAGGTTCTTTACACCCTTGGCATCTAGAACTCCAGTTTTCCTGCTACATCTCAGTTCTACTCTCTTCCCTGGTCTCCTCATCATCAATCCTTCCACTAAACATTGATGAGCCCCAGACTTCCATCATGAGGCCCCTTCTCTTCACATTCTGCCTGGGCAATTTCACCCTTGCCCAGCTTCTCCTTAAGGCTGAGAATTCCAAAATCTGCATCTGCTATTCAAACTCTCTCCTTAGCTCCTGAGCTCCAAATCTATACATCCCACAGCTAACATGGATGGTAAATAGACAACTCAACTCAGTGTAAACAGAAAAGCTTTACTTTAAAAAAAGAAAGGGTTTTTTCCTATTGTATTCTTTATCCTCTCAGTTCTTCAACCAGGAGCTGAAGAATCAGCTTTGTCTCTTCTCTTTCCCCCTTGTCTGACCTCAACATCACTAAGTCCCTATCCCCTTCTTCCATTCTCAATGTCTTACCTATCCCCTTATCTTCCTTTTCAATGTCACTACCAGAGTTCACACACTCATTATCCCTTGCCTAGAATATTGTCTCCTAACCAGTCTCCTTATCATTATATTTGCTCCTTTCCAGTCCATTCAATTCACTGTCAAAGTGATCTGCCTAAAATTGTAAATCTCATTCTGCTGTTGAAAACCCTCTACACTGGACATATCTTATGCACCACCCCAGATCTTTCAGCCTCCCTGTCTTCCAGGCCTCTGCAGCCTGCTCTGCCTTAACTACAACTACTTCAAACATCTTAATGTATGCCTATAGATACCTTCTGCCTGAGGCCAAGGCCTAGAGCTTCTAGCTCCCCTCCACCACTTCCTGGCTCAGATGAAGCACCACATGCTAGTCCAGGTTCTCCAAGAAGCAAATACCAAGATTCAATTAAACATGTGTTGAAGATCTGATCCTGATTGAAGGAGAGAAAGAAGGAAGGAAGGTTGTATAGAAACGTCTTAGACTCCAGTGCAGTTCTAAGGAAATGCTGGCAGGGCCACCAGAAGTCCTCAAGCTAAAATCTCCTCTTAGAGGAATCCCTGTCTCCTAGGAATAGACCTGCCTTACTATCTCTGCTATGATCAATCACTGGGGCAGACTGAGGAAGTGTGGACTCTGTACAACACAGCAGGCTCTCAGATCCACTAAATTATACTGTTGGATAGACACAGCAGCAATCTACTGTATGATGGAAGTGGCACGTTTGTGATGGGGCTGGAGCAGGTCCAAAATTATGAGTAAATTACTGTCAGCTCAGACTCCCTGCCACCCACTTATACTACATCAATGCTTCTCCTTCAACCCATGAATTTCTAGGCTGACTAAGTCTCAGAGGAAGAAGACACAGGACTGGCTCATAGTGTGTCAGAGTGCTATGTTGGTATAGCTGGAAATGGACAGTTACCATATTATAGCCCCAAATGTGGGTGACTCTGAAAGATGGTCTGACATCATGACCCTGAATAGTCTCCTTGACCAGCCCAGTGCTTGTGCAATAAGCCACAGAGTAGATGGGGTAGCAGGGATGAAGACTGTGCATGGGCCTAATAACAAGGTCTTCTTGTCATCATGACCAATCTAGCTACTGCCACTTAGGAGTGGCCAATGTGCCAGCATCAGAGACTAAAGATGTACCCTCAACATAGCACCATCCCTGTAGATGTCATCCAACCTACCTAGTAGCAAGTTAATTTTTCCATGTTGGAAGGACAGTAATTATTAACCCATACCAAAACTGATACATACTCTGGATATGTGGTTGCCTTTCCTACCTGCAGTGCCTCTATCAACATCACCATCATAGCACTTATAGAATGCTTTACCCTTCAACATGTTTTCCACACAATGTTAGCTCCATCGTGGGATGTTTTTCTACAGCCAAAGAGGTGTAAAAGTGGACTTATTACCAGGAGACTCAAAGATAATACTATGTACCCCACCATCTAGAAGCAGCCAGACTAAAAGAATGACAAACAGCCTGTAGAAGGCTAAACTATGGATCCAATATCTTGTGGGGTTTGAGTGATGTCTTCCAAGAAGTGGTATACTGGCCAAATCAATAGCTGATATATAGTACCATATAACAATAAGAATACATGGGTTCAGGAAGCAAGAGAAGTTCAAGTTGCCCCCTCATCATCAAACACAGGGGTCCATTGATAGTATTTGTGCTTCTACTCCCTGCAATCTAAGGTCCTTCCCAATTAATATTCCCAGAAAAGGGATACTTCTGCTACTGTATATAATAAGAGTCCCATTGAACTTAAAGTTATGACTACCACCTGACCGTTTTGAGCTTTAATGCCAATAGTCCAACAGGTAAGGAAAGGATTTACTGTCTTACTGAATTAATTAAAGAGTTGGTATTACCACCACAGAATGGCTTCAAAGGGGATAATGTCTGAAATCCAAGGGATCCACTGGGTCTCTCTCAGTACTTACATACCCACTGCTAGTGGTTAATGGAAAAATGCAGCAACCATGACCTAAAAAGTACAGGGCAAACAAAGGGTCAGACCACTTGAAGTTCTAGGTCACCTCACCAAGAAAGCAACATAGACCAGCTAAAGTTGGCCCAGGATGAGGGAAGTATAAAATGTGTGATAGAGGAGAGAGATGATAAATATCAATAGAGCCTCAGAACCAGCCCCAGTACAGAGATTATAGCTTATTTCACTAACCTACTTGCCTTCTTTCTGGAAATCACAAGTTACCTTCCTGGGGGGAATTCTGTGACTGACTGATTTGTTCTTCCTTTCTGTGGGGAAGCAGTAAGAGCAATTTGTTCTCACAACAATGGAAGCCCAATATTATATCAAAGAAGCTACATATAGTGGAAGGTCACAAGCATATCTGAGGAGCTCAAGAGGTCATCTGTACTGGGCATATCTTAGGTACTGCTTCAGATTCTCTCAGCCTCACCTGTCAATCAGCCCTTGGCTATTTTTTCTGTCTCAACCACTGCCACAATGACCAATTCCAGACTCAGATGGAGCACCATACTGCAAGGCATACAATCTGGCTCTCTAGAAGGTCCCAATGATGCATTCCAAAAGTAGAAGTTAGTTAATACCCCATGGGTTAGCTCTGTTCAATGGGAGACAAGAGAGAAGAAGATTCTAGCAGAAAAATTCTCTTTCCATACACCCTCTGATGGAATGCTCTGAGGCACAACTCTTCTATAAAGACTATTTGGAGCTGTTTCATGTGGCTGAGAAACTGGCTCTGTTTGTGAAGTGATGGCCAGCTTCATAATGAAGACCTTGTGTTACCTCCCATCCTTCCCTGACTTATTGCACTTTCCCTCAGACTCACTGCCCTCATATTACCTCTCCAGGAAAGCATTAGCATTTAATCCTCACCTAGGTTCTGTTTGATAAAGAACCTGGGCTAAGTTTCATTTTCATTGCACGCTCCACCTAAAGAAAACCTCAGATCTGGCTCCTGCTGTCATTTTCAATCTCATCACCTATGGTCCTCTCATGCTCATCTTTTGGTGATCAAGCAGAGTTATTCACAGGTTTCCAAGCTGCCCACCTTTTTCACAGAATCATATTTCTGCATCTGCTCCTTCCTCTGCTTGGGGAGTGCTCTCCCACCCACTCCTTCTAGTGAACTCCCCACAATGCCATGGGTGAAGTCAGACAACAGTCAATCCAGCACTTCACAAAACTTCACTACAATTAATGAAAATGTTTAGAAGCCTCTTTTGAGTCTCCTTGCCTAATACTGAAAGATTAAAAATTTTAAAAAAGCCATCTATGATTGGGTAAATACTTATTCTTCCTATTATGGTAAAAAAAAAAATACTTGAAATACAAGAAAATCACTATGGAGACAAACTGAAATGCATTCCTTTATCAGCAAATGTAACTGAAAGATTCTCAGCAAACATTGCTGAAGATGTAAAGAAATAAGCATTAAAATAAGTTAAATACTACACGTTTTCTGTATAGACAGAAAAAAGTAAAGATATTGCTAAGAAATCAGCTTATGATATTATTAGTCTGGTTTAAAAAAGAAATACAAAATTACTCATTTTCTTATGAACAACTAAAGGAAAACATATGCCAAAGAAGATATATTCTCAATGTAACTTCTTTAATAGAAACAATGATTTATGAAAATTTTTGCTTAATGGAACGGAATGGCTACTTTAAGTGGAAGAAAAAATATTCTGGGATGAAGTCATAGAAACATTTTCACATATGAAATCCTGCACTAAATCATTCATGGTCAAGATGTTCCGGCAAAGAAGTTGAAGCCAGAAGTGCACCAAGTGCTAGAGATGTCAAAAATGTAGTTAACTTTCCATGAAGACAAGATCTTTAAAATAAAGACTCTTGTACAATACTTTGTAATGACATGAGAAATAACCATGGTAATCTTTTGAATGACAAAGAGGGTTTTTTTTCTCTATTTGTGACAAAATACATCAAAGATTTGTTAAATATAAAGGCATTACGTATCTTTTTTATATAAAGTACCATGCTCCAAATTTGCCACCTCTTTTGGGATGACAAATAGCTGTAAGGATATGGTGTTTGGAAGATACTTTCAAAGACGTAAATACCCTTAATCACTTCTTTCAAGGTAAAGCTGCCATTTTGATAATGAGAAAATAACAGTTTCTTGAAAGAAACATACTCTGGGGAGAGTATTTTGAACAATGGATGTTTGAAATTATTTCCATTATTAAATGATCATATAACTGACAATAATGTATGCCACCTGTAACAACTCTCTCATGTGCTCACATTTTAAAAGTTGACAATAAATTTTTCAAAACTGTTTCAAATCGTCCACATGTGGAATTTCAGTGAATCTATACCCACTTACAAAAATACATAAAATTCAGGACCTTTGAATGAGTTTGCATAAACAACTGATTGATATCATGGAAGATGGACATCTGGTGGGTGATTATAACTAAAATCTTTGCATAATTGGTAATGGAATTAAAAAATCAGCATTGTGATTAAGCAGGCATAACCAACAATGTACATCTTCAATTTGGATATATGTGTCTTTGTGAGGTATTTTTCTACTATGACCACCATTAGAAACGATGGAAAGAAACTGAGTTTGTTTGTTTGTTTGTTTGATTATTGAGAGAGAGAGGGAGAGAGAATAAGAGCATGAGCAGAGTGATTAGCAGAGGGAGAGGGACAAGCAGACCCCTCGCTGAGCGCAGAGCCTGATGCGGGGTTCAATCCCACGACCCCAAGATCATGACCTGAACCAAAATCAAGAGTTTATACACACACACACACACCAGAACACTATTCAGCCTTAAAAAGGAAGGAAATTCTGAACAAGCTACAATATGAGTGACCTTAAAGACATGTGATGTGAGATAAGCCAGACACAGAAGGACAAATATTTTATCATTCCACTTATTTGAATATTTGAAGTACCTAGAGTAGTCAAATTCATAGACAGAAAGTAGAATGGTGATTGCCAGAGGCTGGGGCTAGGGGAGAATGAGAAGCTGTTGCTGAATGGATAGAGAGCTTCAGTTTGGGAAGATGAAAAGTTCTGGAGATGGCTGTACAACAATGTAGATGCACTTAATGCCACTGAACTGTGCACCTTAAAGTTGTTAACTTTTATGTTATGTCTATTTTACCACAATAAAAATAATAAAATAATAAAAAAGAGTATATAACTAAAATGTCTGTACATCTGAATGTCAGATGGTATGGATAGATGATGGAGCATTCTTCCTCCTCAGCACAACTGCAAATGTTCAATTACTGCTTGTGAAAGGAGAAAGGAAGGAGGGAAGGAAGTCTACCTTGGAATTAAGACATGGAGGCATTATGTCGTGTGTATCTCTTTGAAAGACACAAACATTGGGCACCCTGGAATATACCACCAACATGTTCTAGAACATGGAGACTTTTCTTGACATCTAACCTGCCCTTCTCCATCTTCCCAAATTCTGTCCCCATGGTGTTTTCAACTTCACAATAGCTGCCCTATTTGTAAATGCTAAGTGGAACTTCTGATAACTGATAAGCATGCCTCAGTGAATACAGTAGGAAAATCCATACCACCTTTCCCAAGCTGCAAAAAGAGCTGCATTCAGGCAAAAGACTCCGTTGATATAATGTACAGAAAAAAAGGGAAGTCTACCCACATGCCTAATACCACCCACAGACAAGCTCAATGTAGTAAGTATCTTCAAGTTTGCTGAGCCATGATCTGGAGCCTAAGCATGATGAATTAAAATAAGCAAACTTTGCTCATTTTTCTCCTCCCAAATTCTATGTTTGGGATCTTATTTTAATTGAAATCTTTGGAATTAAATGCTATTAACATTGATATACAATATATGGTAATTCTTTTAAAAGATAATAAAGTTTAAAACTCTGCAATGCTCTCAACTTAAAATATTATTCTATGCCTAGGGTAAACCTCAAAGACAACAGTCTCCTTTTATTAAAGATCACCTGGAAGACAGATAATATTTAATATGTGTGATGATAAATCTACAAAGAAAAAGAAACATCAAAAGGCTGCTGCTAGAATCTATGGTATCCTAGTGTTTAAACACTGAAAAACCAATAAAATGTCATTTCATATTTAAAGCAAGCATGCTAATCTCCAGATACAGGAGTTATAGGAATTCTTTCTTCCTTTAAAAGGAAAATGATATTCTGACAGTAACTTCTTATATTAATATTAATGCATTTTCTTTTTCAAATAAAATTAATGCCAGCAGCTCTGCTGGCTAGGAAACAAAATTTAAAAGCAAAGGGAGGAAATAAAATAGGAATATGGGATGGAAGAACCCTTGCTTTGCCATTATTTTAAAATCTCCTCATTTGAAAGTAACTCTATGAGGGCAGAAGCCATATCATTTTGCTCATTTCTGTATCCTCTCAACAATGCTAGCACATAGTAGGTATTTCATAAATATTTGTTAAATGGATAAGTAAAAGTACAAAGTTAGGCATCCATTAAATGTTTTTCAAAGAAAAAATTGCCAAAAATAGGCCAAAAAGTTGGTTAGTTACAGAACTGAAACCTCATCTCACTAGGATGACACGATTGGCATATGACTAGTTAGTGGCAGAATTTCAACTTACACTAGGGTCTTCATTCCTTTCCCCAGAAATTTATGCTACAGCTTACAGGAGCAGAGTGAAGACTGCCCCTCTATGTTGCTACATCAGCCCTTCTCTAGCTATTCTCCAACAGCAGAGATAGGAAATGAGACACGGAAGGATGAGTGTCCAGTTTTCTTCAACCACTAAGAGTAAAGGGAGAGAGCAAAATGTCAACAGGAGTGGAAGTAGATCTTGAAAGAACAAGGGAGAAGAGGAAAGGACCAGAAAGAACCATACTTACTAGATCTGAAGATTTAGCATCATTTCACAAATCCCTTCATTTGGTCTGAATTAATGTTCTCTGGGGTCCTTCTCAATACTAGCCTTCAACATCAAAGAACTGATTACAATGCTAAATGTTTTTTCCTATACCAAATGTGTACCATATTATTGAGCCTAAAGGAGATGTACCACTATACACCAGGCCAAAAGTAATGTTTCATACAATCAGGATTTTATTTTTCCAACTACATAACTTTTTGGGTAACAGATGTAGTTACTTCCCAAGGCTTACTAAAATGACTAAACAATTTCTACTTTACTGAAAAAAAAATAGAAGTTTCCATTTTTATTAAAAAACATGTCAGGGGAAACAAAAACAATTGTAAAACACAGACAATATTTAGATGCCAAAGAAAATAGGAACATCGCATTTGCTTTTAAGTATGTTATAAAAAGAGATGATATAGTTAGAAAGCTCTGGTCAGTGTACATGGTAGAAAAGCAATATCTGTCCTCTGTCCTGTCATCTCTTCAGTTTTAGTAGAGCTAATGCTAAGATTTCTCATCAGTCATTACCCAAACCCACCTGTAGGATTTCCTAATTCAGTCATGAATATAAGCATAGAGTTCAGGTACCAGGGAAGCTCTCTTCCTCTAATTTGCAATTATTATTATTATTATTATTCAAAAGTTTTAAAGACCCTGGCTTAAAGAAAATTAGAATGATTTGTTTGCTACCAGCTTTTCACAGTCCCTTAATAGGCTAATGTGAATAGAGAATCTCCAAAATAGGGATCTAATATGAACTGTTTTCCAAACTTTTTTGGCACCTTTTTTTTTCTCAAAGCATCTTGGGGAGAAAATGTCTTTCTCTCTTTGCCTGTGTCAGAAAAGGCACCTTAAGCCATTCTTAGCTTTAACTTCCTAGTGGAAATCAATTCTCATGTTACTTCCCTATTTAAAATATGTCAGCAGTTTAAAATACTTCAGGTTAATTTAAGAACATAACATAAAATCCTGATTTGGGCTTGTAAATCTGACCCGTACCTGAATCTGCAGCTCCCTCCCTTAACCTCCCCCAGTTAAGACCCTAGAAGGTGCCCTGCTGTCTCTGCGCTCGGTCATTCCACTGCCTGCAAGAGCTGCCTTCCAGGGAATGGCACCTCCTGGTGTCCTGGCCTGGCTGATGTCACTGTGCCCAGTCTGGTCTGGGTTCCTCCTGCCTGTGTTTCCATGCCTGTGCTTCGACCATGCCACAGTTCTAGTGACTGTTCACTTCTGTCTTTCACATGCCTTCTGCATAATAGGCACTGGATAAATGTTTGTTAAAATGGTGGATGAATGAAGAGTTCTCACCTAACACAAGTGATGGGGATGGGGGGAGGGATTTAATGTCAACAGACTGTTAAAGAACACTCTGCTGCTAAATCCTTGGTTTTCCATGTGGCATATTGTGTAGCCTATTTAAATCACTAAGGAACTGGCCAGAAACCTAACCATTTATGGTAAAGAGAAAATTTCGCTTTTATTTTTAACCATATTAGACATATAAACAACCTATAGCATAAAATTTACACACATATATTCTTCTATCCACTGGTGAGTCATTCATCTATGATTCTACTTTTCTATTACTACTAGATTCCCTTTCTTGACATTTGAGGATTCTAATTAGCAAGAAGCTGATTTTTTTTTCAGTATCATAGAAAAGGGAAAGGAAAAATAATGATTCCAAATAAATATCAGACCACTGTAGAGTGGTACATTTATGCCTTATGAAGCAGGACACACAGGTCCCAATGGGTTCGGGATGTAGAAACTAGGCTACTGTCCTATGCAAATGAACTAACATGGCCAAAAGTCTCTGACTGCATGCTTGCATGAAGCCTCCAAATCCTTATGAGCTCCCTCGCTGCAGCCAAGAGCTGCAATCTGACAGGGCTGCCAACAGCACTACCGAATTGCTAATGGATCTTCCTGCTTCTCTGCTCAAGTACAACAGAAAGGTTGTGTGCTAAAACTTCCAATTAGTAAGAGGGAAGAAAAAGAACAATAATTTTCTGAAATCATAAACTAGCGGATTTACTTTTTACTTCCTCATCCCGTTGCTTTTGTTTCCCTCTTCAGTTTAATACAATCCTGAAGTCTAATTTAAGACATTCCTAACTTATTATTTATATGGATTATGGTAATCAGAATCAGGATTACACTTATACATGGAGGAAGTAACCATCCATTTGGTGTGACCACCTATACGATGTGCTTCCCTTCTCAAAAATAATACCACTTCTGAAAGCCTAAAAAACTGAGAGCTAGAATATAAGATATTAAAGGCCTACCTTCTTGGAGAAGTTTATTGGGTTTGGCCTTATGCAATATAATACTTTATATTAACATTATGTTTGACACTCCTCTCTCTATATACCCACAGTCCCACAAGTATGAAGGCATTAGATACCTAAAGGGTCAAATTGTTTTGGGAAAATAGAAATGTATCCCTAAAGACTTTACCTACTTCATAGTTTTGCTTAGTGACAGAATTTGTTTAAATTACATATGTACATAATTCATTTTTGTCTGCCCATTTAATCTATCATAGTGCTAAGCACTCTATAACTATGTGGTGAATTGAATAAATCAATGTTTTTGACAGACAGGATTTAAAAATGTTTAAAAACAAAATGAAGCAAAATCAGAACATTTTTCTACAAAAAAAATGTTAAAATTGATTAGTGTTAAATGTGTCAGAAATTTTGATTCACTGTAACTTAGAAGGATGGCCCTTGGAGTTATGGGATGAGTATGTCCTGATCTTGGGATAATGCAGATCCACTACACTGAAAGAAGCAGGTCTGGTTTGATTCTGCTCTGAGCATAAGGTAATTCCTGGCTGGTTTGTCCAATACCATATCTCTGTGCTAGTTACTGAACAGAACATTGAATTAGGTATGATCTTTGCTTTGTATACACTGATTTAGCACTAGTTCTATTTCACCAATCCTGAGGCAAACCAAAATATTTCAAGTTGAAAATATTACTCATGACTCTTAAAAACACTTATTCCAAGACATTGTGGTAGATCGAAAAATGGCTTCCCAAAAGATGTCCATGTCCTAGTCCCTGGAACCTGTGAATATTACCTTATTTGGGAAGAGGGTCTTTGCAGATGAGATTAAGTTACAGATCTTGAGACAGGGAGGTTATGCTGGATTATCTGGGTTGGCACTAAATGCCATCACATGTAACCTTGTAAGAAAGATATGAGAGGGGCACCTGGGTGGCTCAGTCAGTTAAGCGTCTGCCTTCAGCTCAGGTCATGATCCCAGGGTCCTGAGATCGAGCCCCACATCAGGCTCCCTACTGATCGGGGAGCCTGCTTCTCCCTCTCCCTCTGCCATTCCCCCTGCTTGTGCTTTGTCATGCTCTCTCTCTCTCTCTCAAAATAAATAAATAAATAATCCAAAAAGAAAGAAAGAAAGAAACAAACAAGAGACAGACACACAGAGGAGAAAGTAATGTGAAAATGGAGCAGATCCTGGAGTGATGCGGCCATTAGCTAAGGACTGCCAGCTGCCACCAGAAGTCAGGAGGGCCAAGGGAGGGTTCTTTCCTAGAGCTGCCAGAGGGAGTGTGGTCTTGCTAACACTTTGATTTCAGACTTCTAGCCTCCAGAACTGTGAGAGAATTTCAGAGTTGTTTTAAGTTGTGTTGAGCCACCAACTTTCTGGCAATTTGTTGCAGCAGGCACAGAAAACTATGGTGTAGTTTTCCCTAAAAAGAAATTACAGACAAGGAAGGGCAATAATGCAGGTTCATACATAACAACAGTATGAAGTAGCAAGTCACAAGTACCCCAAGAAAGTGCAGAGGGCTATTCTTGAAGTTTACTCTTGTAGAAATATATAAGATGGGGGAAAAAAAACAAACTCTAGCTGGCAATAGGAAGATCTCTTTGAAAAGTATGGTTTTACTGCAACATACTAGATAAGTGCCTAAAACTTACCATGTTCAGTTTGAAACACACTAACTGTAAAATGTTGGCAAGACATGTACATGATAATGAAATTCAGGAAGCAGGAAATGTGGAATGGCCCAAGAGAGAGGCTGGGGCCATCATCTATAGATGTGATTGTTACAGCCAGTAGATTGGGTAAAACTTATAAGAGATAGGGTGTAGAATACTCATTCTTAAGTAGAGAGGGAAGTATGGAGAACGTCTCTCTGGGGAATGCAACAGAATTACCCTCGGTTTTTCAAAGATATGCCACTGTGAGTCAAGGTGTTACAGACCCATCCCTCAGGTATGCTGAGGAGGAACAAGGCTGAGAGGAAATGGTATAGACAGAGCTTCCCAATCAGCATGTCCATGACACTATGCCTTAAATGGGCTGCAGGTCTGTGGCAAGAAACTTCAGTATGGCTAGCAGATTTTTTTTCCTAGTAGATTCTTGAGGGGTCAGAGTTCTCCAGTCTCCTTCAGCCATGAACAGCTTCAATGTGAAACTCCTTGCAGAGTGGCCAAAGCAGAGCAGGATCCGATGATGCGCCCTGTGGAACCCTCACTCTTCCATGGTAGCCATAAAGAATTTGAAGAGATCATCATTTTAAAAGTCTTGGTTAGAGGGAGACAAACCATAAGAGACTCTTCACTATAGAAAATAAACTGAGGGCTGCTGGAGGGGGATGGGGTAATTGGGTAATAGGTATTAAGGAGAGCACATGATGTAATGAGCACTGGGTGTTATATGTAACTGATGAATTACTGGACTCTACATCTAAGACTAATTATACACTATATGTTAATTAATTGAATTTAAATACAATAAGTTATTTTAAAAAGTCTTGGTGAGGAATTGCAAGCCATCCAAGTTCATTCTATGAGGCCAACATTACCCTGATACCAAAATCAGGTAAAGACTCCACTAAAAAGAGAACTACAGGCCAATATCCCTGATGAACATGGATGCAAAAATTCTCAATAAAATACTAGCAAACCAAATCCAACAGTACATCAAAAGAATCATCCACCACAATCAAATGGGACTTATTCCTGGACTGCAAGGGTGGTTCAATATTCACAAATCAATCAGTGTGATACACCACATTAATAAAAGAAAGGATAAGAACCATATGATCCTTTCAATTGGTGTAGAAAAAGTATTTAACGAAGTACAACATCCATTCATGATAAAAAAAAAAACCCTCAACAAAGTAGAGATAGAGAGAACATACCTCAATATCATAAAGGCCATATACAAAAAACCAACAGCTGATATCATACTCAGTGTAGAGAAACTGAGAGCTTTTCCTCTATGGTCAGCAACAAGACAGGGATGTCCAATCTCACCACTATTATTTAACATACTACTAGAAGCTCTAGTCATAGCAATCAGATGATACAAAGAAATAAAAGACATCCAAATCGGCAAGGAAGAAGTCAAACTTTCACTATTTGCAGATGACATGATACTCTATATAAAAAACCCAAAAGACTCCACCCAAAACCTGTTAGAACTCATATACAAATTCAGTAAATTCGCAGGATACAAAATCAACGTACAGGAATCTGTTGCATTTCTAAACACCAATAATGAAGCAGCAGAAAGAGAAACGAAGGAATAAATCCCATTTACAATTGCACCAAAAACATAAGATACCTAGGAATAAACCTAATAAAAAAGGCAAAGGTAAAAAGATCTGTACTCTGAAAACTATAGAACACTTATGAAAGAAAGATTACACCAAGAAATGGAAAAACATTTCATGCTCATGGTTGGAAGAACAAATATTGCTAAAATATCTATATTACCCAAAGCAATCTACATATTTAATGCAATCACTATAAAAATACCAATAGCATTTTTCACAGAGCTAGAACAAACAATCCCCAAATTTATATGGAACCACAAAAGACCGTGAATAGCCAAGGCAATCTTGGAAAAGAAAAGCAAAGCTGGAGGCATCACAATTCCAGACTTCAAGTTATATAACAAAGCTGTAGTGATCAAGAGAGTATGGTACTGGCATAAAAATGGACACACAGATCAATAGAACAGAATAGAAAATCCAGAAATGAACCCACAACTATATGGTCAATTAATCTTTGACAAATCAGGAAAGAATATCCAATGGAAAAAAGACAGTGTCTGCAACAAATGGTGTTGGGAAAACTGGATAGCAACATGCAAAAGAATGAAACTGGACCACTTTCTTACAACATACACAAATTCAAAATGGATGAAAGACTTAAGTGTGAGATAGGAAACCATTAAAATCCTAGAGAAGAATACAGGCAGTAAACTCTTTCACATCGACTGTAGCAACTTCTTACTACATACGTCTCCTGAGGCAAGGGAAACAAAAGCAAAAATAAACTATTGCAACTACATCAAAATAAAAAGCTTCTGCACAGCAAAGGAAAACAATCCACAAAACTAAAAGGCAACCTACGGAATGGCAGAAGATATTTGCAAATGACATATCTGATAAAGGGTTAGTATCCAAAATACTTAAAGAACTTATCAAATTCAACACCCCAAAAACAAATAATCCAGTTAAAAAATGGGCACATGACAAGAATAGACATTTTTCCAAAGAAGACATACAGATGGCCAATAGACACATGAAAAGATGCTCAACATCACTCATTATCAGGGAAATACAAATAAAAACTATGATGAGATACCACCTAACACCAGTCAGAATGGCTAAAATTAACAACATGGGAAACAACAGGTGTTGGTGAGGATGTGGAGAAAGGGGAACCTCTTACATTATTGGTGGGAATGCAAACTGGTGTAGCCACTCTGGAAAATAGTATGGAGGTTCCTCGAAAAGTTAAAAATAGAACTACCCTATAATCCAGCAATTACACTATTTGCCCAAAGGATACAAAAATACTAATTCAAGGGATACATGCACCCTGATATTCATAACAGCATTATCAACAATAGCCAAATTATGGAAAGAGCCCAAATGTCCATCAACTGATGAATGGATAAAGAAGATGTGGTGTGTATATATACAATGGAATATTACTCAGCCATAAAAAATGAAATCTTGTCATTTGCAATGATGTGGATGGAGCGAGAGAGTATGATGCTAAGCGAAATAAGTCAGCCAGAGAAAGATAAATACCATATGATTTCACTCACATGTGGTATTTAAGAAATAAAACAAACAAACATGGGGAAAAAGGGGAGGAAAGCCAAGAAACAGACTCTTAATTATAAAGAACAAACTGATGGTTACCAGAAGGGAGGTGGGGGGGATTAAGGAGGGCACTTGTAATGACCAACACACATTGTAAGTGTTGAATCACTAAATTCTACACCTAAAACTAATATTATACTGTATGTTAACTAACTGGAATTTAAATAAAAACTTGGCGGGGGAAAGGAATTGCAAGCCATTCAAGCATAAAACCTATTGTAAAGAAGTTACAGTCACAGAAGCAAATTCCAATGTTTCAATAAGAAGTTAAAAATGTTTATTTTGGAAGGTTTTCATTCTATTTTTCTTATATATATGTAATATGAGGAAAATACAAGTTGTTTTCTGCTAAACTTCCCACACAGCCACCTCCAAATCCCCTCCTGTTTACTCTCAGTGTGCTGTATTATTATTTTATTGTGTGGGCCATGATATAAAAAAAGGTTGAGAAGCACTGATAGAGAGAGACAGGGGTATAAAATCAAATCCATCTGGAATAGCTACATTATAGGAGAGGAAGCAGTGAAGACAAAGCACAGAGAGAGTAGGTATCCAGCATTAGGGAGCCAAGCCCTGCCTCTAAAGGTGTAAAATTCCCCAAAGGAAACGGATTTAGATGCTGGGCCACCAAAACAGATAATACTTGTCCAAAATAAGTGAGGACTGCCAAATGTCAAAGAAAAGTGAAATAAAGACTGGAGCACTAGAAAAGCTAGCAAGGTCAGTGATAGGACAGGTAAGGAAAGGCCACACAACAGGGAGCTGGGGCATAGATGGGAGAAGGTGTGGACAGGAAGAATAAACTGCCCTTTTCAGAAGGTGATTGTGAAAAAAGTAGTGGAAGTGGAGGGGACCAAGATCAGGGGATATCAAACTTGGGTGTGTTTCTACCATAAAGTAAATAGCCAGCCCAGAGGCAAGTTTAAAGATGAGATATTTGTAACTGCAGACGAAGGCATACACTTGATAGAGGAAGTTCCTGAAGAAGCTGGAGGAAATGAAATTGAGCTCAGGTAAAAGGATAGATCTTGGATAGATGTCCACTGGCTCAAGAGAAGGCAGACAGGGATGGTACAAATAACTTTACCAATCGGAAATTAGGAAGTTGGGGTGGCTGTGCCTGGGATATCTCTTTTCTCTCTGTTCCAGGGATATAGACAGAGGCATATTAGAAATGGAAAAACTGGGTTTGGCAATTAGAAGTTCATTTGTGACATTTGCAAAGGCAGTTTCAGTGCTTTATTGAGCCAACAGGTATTTATCATACTAGTGAATGGGATGCTAGACTAGAGGTCCTGAGACAGGACTCCTGGATTTTAGATTTAGCTTTTCACTGAATTAGTTCTTCACACGTAAAGATACCTTTTGGGGACTTATTTCCCAGTATGAAAGGGTTGGAGAAAATGATGACTTCAGCCATGTCCAACACTTACAATATTATCTAATATATATAAGGCACAGGGCTGGCCAAGTATGAAATACAAAGATGCAGTAAGAGGCAGGAATTGGGCCCTCAAGGGCACTATCATCTCCAAAAGCAAATTATTACTAGTAATAAGTCATCTTGTTCCAGGAAGTGCTCCTTCCTGGGTCAAGGTCAGCTGACATGGAAAAAGCATTGAAATTTATATATGAAAGGAAAAAAACGTGACCAATTTCTAATATGATTTTTAGATCGCCTCAGTATCAAACTTGGACTGAAAATTTCAAGACCTTTGGCTACCTAATAAGGTTATTTCTCAACATGAGAAATCTGAGAAAGAAATGAGTGACAGATTTAGGGGTCTTAATAAGTGGAAAAATTTGGTATTAATTTGAATACCCTGAGTATTTTCTGACTCTGTCCCCTGGATGTGTAGCACAACACACTAAATGGAAAGTTGTGACTGCACATGTTATATTTTTTTAAGACGAAATAGATTTTGCCAACTCCTGAGCTAAAGAAACAGAAAATATAGGCACACATAATGAAGACTGTCAAAATTTGGTATAAGAAAAGATGTATTATGTTATCTGATACATCTTCCCATCAACATGTTCATTATAATGCATTCTTTTGTGCTATCCTCTTCAGAATTTCTAGCTGTCTGTTTGTACATTGATTTTGCACCTCCCACCACAAATCTTAGAAACATTGACAAGCATCTTCCCATACTCTAAAATGCTGCAGTATGAGGAGGAGGACATTTCCATTGCTTTACTCTTCATAAAAAATGCTCATGTGGCTAATTCAGTTACAAGTCTTTGGTATCTTGTCACTCCTTTTGAATATAAGGATGTCTAGGATGAGCTCCTTTTCCCAAAAAAGATCCTTAGTATAGCTCTGATTAGATTCAAAGTGCTACAAAGCTCTTTGTAGAAGAGTGTACAGATTATTCCAGAGGTGTGTCCATACCATTCCAATCCATCATTATCAAGATGTGCAATTCACCCACCACTGGTAATTAATTCTCTATTGTGGCAAATTAGTTTGTGATCTTTTACCTCACCTCCTCCCAAAGTCCCTGCTTCTATGTCAAACATCTCTGAGATTCTCCCTAAGGGGATGGAGTTGCTTCCATTTCATGTCCAACACATGACTGTGCTGAATGAGAAGCAGTTGGGCAGCCAACTGACTGCAGAATTGAGTTCAGAAGACCTGACTGCAAGCCCCTATCCTGCTACTTAGTAGCCTTGTTTATCAATGACTTAATCAGAAACTCAATTTATTCCTCTATAAAAGAAAGATTTATAAAACCCACCTGATCTACAACATGGGGCTGCTGTGAAGAAAAGGAAATAATTGATACAGAACATGTTATAATCTATTCTTATGACTTGACTTGCTATGGTAGGACAACAAAGGCAAGCAACCTGAGCACTGGTTTTCTTTCCAAAGTAGATCAGACCTTTCCTTCTGCCTGGACTGCTTCCTCCTTTGAGCAAGACCACCCGGGACGACCCCTTGAAGGTAAATGGATGCAGGGCCCAACCCTGCTACCTACATGCCTGTCCTTACATTCTAGTGTCTCAGGGTGGGACACTGAGGCTGGGTGGGTTTTTTTGTTTTTTTGTTTTTTTGAGTAGTTTGAAATCTTTGCTCTGGAGCCTTATTTTTCAAAATTATGGAAGTCAGAACAGTAATTTTAAACAGACTTTTATCTTCTATACAACAAAAAACACTGTTCAACGAGGAATCATTGGTGTTCACATCAAACAAAATTATGACATTTAAATTGATCAAAAGCCTCCTGTTTCTGTTCAATGTACTTTTTAAGTCAGTGCACAACACCATCTCATTTTGGAATCTGATATGAGACCAAACCCAGTCCAAGAGTAGCAGAACATGACAGACTATTGGAATTTTTCCCACCAAGTACACTGCTGTTACCTCTATATAATCTGATGAGCTTCAATTAAAATTCCTGAAGTAAATTTTCAAATATTCTGAACCCACAGTTATCCCCTTAGTCAATTTAGGATTCCAATGATAGACAAATTTCCTATGTTAGTCAAGATCAGTTATGACCATGTATCTGTATCTATCCCTGGAGTAAAAGTTGAGCCATTACAACTTCAGAAAATAGCATCCAGCATCATCAATGTGAATTACCCTATGAATATGTCTAACTTCTAAAAAAAGAGCTATTGTCTCAAAAATCAATGTTTTTTAAAAAAGTTATCCTATATTAATCTTTTATAAATAATATGAGACATATTATGATGCCGGATTATAGTATACAATTACTTCTTTTAGAAAGTATTTTTATTTTTTTCAATTTTATTTTCACCACAATTCAAAATAAATAGCATTCAATTATAAACAATGTTGTCAGATGTATTACCTCATTTTAATTTCAAATTACTGTCCCTATCTCACAGATAAGGTCTCCACGTCATAGCATAATGCTGGTGCAAAATAGATATCTGAATGAATGAATGAATCAATCAATCAATCAATTTTAAGTGACTTGCCCAAGCTTTAATAGCTAGGAAGGTCAGACTTGAGCCTAACTTTGGGCCACTATTCCATCCACTGCATCATACCCCCTCTGCTCTTGCTAACAAAAAAAGGTCAAACTAATTGTCCCATATAATATAGATTTACAAGCACCCAATTTACCTCCTTTTGAGCACACATGAAAGCGTTAATTCCAGATTCCAAGAGCATTTACTCAAATGGTGTTCATTATGATTAAGAACTAGAAATTCTCTTGTCTTTATCTCTTCCCTGGATATGCTCCAAAGAAAGTGTAAATTTTATTATTTTTTTAAAAGATTTTATTTATTCATTTGAGACGCAGAGATACAGAGAGAGAGCATGAGCAGGGAGAGAGGCAGAGGGAGGGGGAGAAGTAGGCTCCCCGCTGAGTCAGGAGCCTGATGTGGGGCTCGATCCCAGGACCCTGGGATCATGACCTGAGCTGAAGGCAGACGCCTAACCATCTGAGCCACCCAGGTGCCCCAAAAGTGTAAATTTTACATTTCAAAACAAATTATCCCTTATTCCAATCCTAGAACTATTACCATTGTTGAGAATCCCAGCAAATCACATGTAGCCATGCAGTTGTGGGGTCAGGAGTTAGGTGGGAAAGTAATTCAGCAACAACTGCTTTAGAAATCAGCCAGATATGTTATATAGGTTGTGCATCTCTTTCTCAGTAAGATCTAATGTAGGAAGGATATACAGCAATCATGGAATAAAGAGACATCACTCTCCTTCCCAAAGAGCAAAATTTCTTCAAATATCTGAAGGCCATAATTGAGAGGACTCCTTTATCAGGAGTTATAATATCATCACACTGTCATGTTATAATTTATCATGTTATAAAATCATCACACTGAACAGAGAGAGAACAGAATATAAAGCATGATAAGGAACAGAATGACCACTAAGGAGGCCAGGAGTCCAGTTCTTAGCCCTTTCCATAATATTTTAAGTATAATCACAAAGCAATCTGGGCAAATACCAAAGTGAAATAAAGTACAGCCTGATACCTCATTACATATCTTTCACAAAATAATGATCTATTTTCTCCTGCACTAAGGTCAGAAGAACAAATAGCACTACATTACCTGATGAAATCACACCCTGAAGAACGTAACTTCAAGCATACCCCATTTGTTGACTGGCATTGAAAAGCAGGTAAAATTTTACTTTCTGAAAAAAAAGATAATCAACAATCTGTATGTGCTATATTCATTTTTTTAATTTTATTTTTATTATGTTATGTTAGTCACCATACAGTACATCATTGGTTTTTGATGTAGTGTTCCATGATTCATTGTTTTCGTTTAACACCCAGTGCCCCGTGCAATACGTGCCCTCCTTAATATCCATCATCGGGCTAACCCATCCCCTCTAAGACCCTCAGTTTGTTTCTTGGAGTCCATAGTCTCTCATGGTTCGTCTCCCCCTCCGATTCCCCCCCCTTCATTTTTCCCTTCCTTCTCCTAATGTCCTCCATGCTATTCCTTATGTTCCACAAATAAGTGAAACCATACAATAATTGACTTTCTCTGCTTGACTTATTTTTTTTTAATATTTTTATTTATTTATTTGAGAGAGAGCATGAGGGGGGGAGGGTCAGAGGGAGAAGCAGACTCCCTGCCGAGCAGGGAGCCCGATGTGGGACTCGATCCCAGGACTCCAGGATCATGACCTGAGCCGAAGGCAGTTGCTTAACCAACTGAGCCACCCAGGCGTCCCTGCTTGACTTATTTAACTTAGAATAATATCCTCCAGTCCCATCCATGTTGATATAAAAGTTGGGGATTCATCCTTTCTGATGGCTGAGTAATATTCCATTGTATATATGGACCACATCTTCTTTATCCATTCATCTGTTGAAGGGCATCTCGGCTCTTTCCACAGTTTGGCTATTGTGGACATTGCTGCTATGAACATTGGGGTGCATATGGCCCTTCTTTTCACTACATCTGTGTCTTTGGGGTAAATACCCAGGAGTGCAATTGCTGGCTCATAGGGTAGCTCTATTTTTAATTTTTTGAGGAACCGCCACACTGTTTTCCAAAGTGGCTGTACCAGCTTGCATTCCCACTAACAGTGTAAGACGGTTCCCCTTTCTCCACAACCTCTCCAACATTTGTTGTTTCTTACCCTGTCAATTTTTGCCATTCTCACGGTGTAAGGTGGTATCTCAATGTGGTTTTGACTTGAATTTCCCTGATGGCTAATGATGATGAACATTTTTTCATGTGTCTGTTAGCCATTTGTATGCCTCCTTTGGAGAAGTGTCTGTTCGTGTCTTCTGCCCATTTCTTGACTTATTTGTTTTTTGGGTGTTGAGTTTGAGAAGTTCTTTATAGATCTTGGAAATCAGCCCTTTGTCTGTAGTGTCATTTGCAAATATCTTCTCCCATTCTGTGGGTTGCCTCTTTGTTTTGTTGACTGGTTCCTTTGCTGTGCAGCTTTTTATCTTGATGAGGTCCCAAAAGATCATTTTTGCTTTTGTTTCACTGGCCTTTGGAGATGTATTTGAAAGAAGTTGCTGTGGCCAATGTTGAAGAGGTTACTGCCTATGTTCTCTTCTAGGATTTTGATGGATTCCTGTCTCACATTGAGGTCTTTCATCCATTTTGAGTTTATCTTTGTGTATGGTGTTAGAGAATGGTCGAGTTTCATTCTTCTGTATGTAGCTGTCCAATTTTTCCAGCACCATTTATTGAAGACACTGTCTTTTATCCACTGCATATTTCTTCCTGCTTTGTCGAAGATTATTTGACTATAGAGTTGAGGATCCATATCTGGGCTCTCTATTCTGTTCCATTGGTCTATGTGTCTGTTCTTGTGCCAGTACCATGTTGTCATTTTTTAAAGCAACAGAATGCTGAGATCAATTTTCAAGTTTTTACTCACACATTCATAGACTCAGAGTGAGGGTTAGGACTCACAACCAATTCTTGAAACATAATGGGTCAAATGGGATATTAATGAAGCCCTAACTGTGACCTTGATATTCTTTATAACCAGTCAGCAAACATACTGGATCCACTGCGATGTGGTTGTTATTAAAGACATTCAAGAATGGAAATGTACGACTTTTCATTTTGTCAGAGAACTTATAAGAAATGTATCCTCCATCCCACCCTCTCTGCTCCAATAAAATGCAGAGAAACACTCCATATTTGTTTTGCTCACTTCCATGAGATGTTGCCCTGAGTACAGCAAAGCCTTGGACTGTGCATACACTTACAGGGTTCCTCTAAGGAGTGGGCTGTGCTGGGAGAATGCATGAGAATCACAGACTTATGTGGTTTCCAACTGCAAATCTCCTCGGCAGCTTCCTGGATTGGGCATGTGTGCAACCCTATAGTAAATGAGTGAAAGGGCTATGCAAGTCTAAACTTGATCCTCACTTCCATATGGAATCTTCTTCCCCTTGCTCCCCTACACACAGAAAAAAGGAATAGACATCATACGTAATACTGGTTCATCCTTGATCTTTTAAAAATTAATGCTGATTGTCAAAATTGTAAAGATTTATTTTTATAAGTCAAAATCAGAGATTAAGTCATATATCTTTTAGCAGAAACAAGTATAAAATATGCTATGACCTAACTGAGCAAATTAAAAAAAACACACACTTAGGTGATAAATTACTTTGGTTATGGTATTTTCCAGCTAATTAAAGATTTAGCAGAAAGCCTTGTTTAAATGCTTGTTGTTTTACATATTTCTACACTCTATTAGTTGTTTTCCTACCTTAATACATATGGTATATTAAAACTGCTCTATAACAGGATTACATAGTTCACAGGAAGAATGGAGATGGTACCATGATGAGTATCATACAAGGTGTTAAGATTGAGTGTAGACTAGAAGCAGAGGATGCCCATCAAACTCAAAGGGGGTAAAGGTGCAGGGAGAGGGTCTCTATGTTTCTAAGACAGTGGTTCTTAATGTTCTGATG
The DNA here is from genome assembly GCF_002201575.2 of Neomonachus schauinslandi. Classification (NCBI taxonomy): domain Eukaryota; kingdom Metazoa; phylum Chordata; class Mammalia; order Carnivora; family Phocidae; genus Neomonachus; species Neomonachus schauinslandi. Next base: position 65,230,098 of record NC_058405.1, on the reverse strand, counting down.
GCCATGAATCCCTTCCCTGCCAAATTGTATACACAGATTAAATTGTGCATATAATTCCACCTGAAGCTATCCATGGAAACTGGGTCATGTTTCTTAATTCTTAAAGTTCCTTTATTTATGAAATGTATAAAAACTAATTAAATTCCCATTTCCCATTTCTCCAAAGGGTGACACACAGGAAACAAAAACAAAAACTTCTCATCTTCATTTCTAATTAATAAAGCATTAATTTTAGCCCTACATTTGCCTAGTTAATTTTCTTCACAAAGTATTTATTCAAAGATGCTTTTTAAACTCCTCCAAGACCCCAAAAAAGCAGGTGGGGAAAGCAGTGTTAATTTATACTTCATAGGTCAGACAACAGAGAGCATGGAATTAAGTTCAGAGATAAGACTAAAACTCTGCCCTCTGGCTTGGCTTTCTTTCTGCTAGGTCAGCTTTCAAACTGCCCTCTGAGCACTCCTTTGGGAATCCATGGAGATGGGGAAACTCGATGTTTGGGTTTTACCCAGGATATCTACTTGTTTCTTGGTTTTACATGTTGGGTTCCTACGCTAGTATTTGAATAAAGAGCTAAATTTATTTGGTTACATTAAACATTTCTTAATTAATGCACTTATTCCTTCTTTATTCCATATGGTATTTATTATTTACTGTGTAATGTGAAAAATGTAAACATTTGGGTAAAATATCAAAGCTATGATATAAAAACTACATAAAGTGTCATCATAAAACCCCAGATTAAAAGAAGCTAGGCCCCTTCCTTGGTAAGATTCCTGAACTTGCAGGAATGAACAAGTTGAAATGAAACAAATCCAAGGACTGATCCTGGTCTCTGGGAATAGTGGGTGCTGAAGTAATGGGCTAAGTCTCGAGTACAGCTCTCTTTCCTGGATAGATCAGACCAAGCCTACAGAAGGCAGCAACCAAACCAAAATGGAATAAAGAATTATTAAGAAAAGAAGGAAAAGTGCAGGAAAACTTAGGCTGGTGTTGGGAGGATGGTGGAGTGTGGGAAAACAGTGCAGAAAATTGATGAAAAGAAAATCGAAGAAAAAAATAGAAAAATATATGAGGAATTAAACAGGATAGATTTATGACTCATTGTTTATGGGAGGGAGAAGGAAAGAGAAAGGAAAAGAACAATTTCCCCATTTTCAGTTCCATGGACTAGGTACGTGCTGACAACTAAGACTAGAAATAGCAAGTAGAAGTGAGTTTGGGGAGGAAGATGAAGAATTTAGTGTGGGATATGCTTAAGGTGAGTGGCTGTAGGATACCCATGGAAAGATATAGATCTGACAATAACGTGTATGAATACCTAATGGAAAGGTCTACTGAGCTGAAGATAATTTAGGAGTTACCAGCATCCACATGCCTATTAGAGCTATGAGAGCAGAGGAGAAAAGCCAGAAATTACGTGACATGAGAAGAGAGGAAGGTCACAGTGAAAGCCAGGGAACACCATAGAAAGGCCTGTAACAGAAATGATAAGGGGAAGCCTAAGAGACAGAAGAAAAAGCAACTAAGTAGTATAAAGGAAAAGGGCATTTCAAGAAGAAGAAATTCACATTCAGCAGAAAAGGCTGTTAAGCATTGAAAAGAATCCTTTGAATTTAGTAATTAAGAAACTCTTGGGAAACTTACTGAGGGCAGATTGATAGAGTGTGGAATGTTGGAGTTTAAGAAATTTGAAATGGAAAATTCAAATGATGATATAAATCCAGTGGGAAGAGGGGTACCTAAGGGTGCCATTTCCAGAATGGAAAGTAAGTAAAATCAACAGAGTTAAAGTCACAGAACATAAAACTAGATGTGCTGTTGAACTATCCCAAGATGGTTGTTTGTGTAGTTGGGAGTGGATGAATAAAGTGCCAAAGTCTCCAGTGGAGGTTGCAGATAACTGGCCCACCTATCAAAAGAGTGAGGAGGAAGGGATAGGGTGTAGTATGGTCACATTGCCTAAACATTAAAAGAGGACAGGAACTGACATGAGAACAGCAGTAAAATAATGGGAATCAGCAAATGAGGAGCCTGGTTGATGCTGAACAATCCTACCCTCCACCACTAGCAGCAAGCCTGAAATTTCTTGGGTGTGGGAGAATAACAGTTCCTCCCACTGGAGCTGAAAAAGATACGGTATCTTGTAGGAATGACAGGTGAAGAGAATGTTCTATGAAGATGTCAAAGAAACAGAGGGTGTTCCTTATAACAGAATATTATTCCCCAGTAGCTAGTTGGAGGATGTGATCCATTAAAGTGTGAGAGTCAGAGGGATGGGGCACTGAGCTGAAGAGTAGTGGATATGTATATAAGAGATGATAGGTGATAAGGATGAGATGTGGAGGAACTTGACAGGAAGCACGGATGGAACTGACTGGCCTCAACCTCCCAACACAGGCTGTTTGGGTGTCGAAGTGGACCTGACATCCCTCATGGCTACTGGACTCAGATGGGATGGGAGGGATGGTGTGCCCCTTCTAGTTGCCTGACTGAATTTCCGTGCTTCTGACCCTGAAAGAAAATGGTTAGAAGGAGAAGTGAGATTTCACAATTGCAAGTTTTGTCTCTAGGATGGTTAAGTAGAGAACAGTATAAATAGAGACCAAAAGTTCATCTCAGCATTTGCACATCCTTTCTATTCCCTTAGGGTTACTTTTTTCCTCCTTAAATCATTATCATGACACTTTTTCATAAAACTGGTTTTCATTTGCCAACATGGCTTCTTTGAAGTCAATAAAAGATATATCAGGTATCCATCCCACCCCGATGCCCAGAAGCCAAGGAACAGTAATTGAGAGGAGAGGGAGAGGGGAAGGTCAGTGGATTCCTAAGGGGATGGTCTAGATGGGGAGATGTCATCATTAGAGGTGCAAGGTTTTTTCCTTCATTCCAAATTTTTTATATTTTACTGCAACAAGGATCAAGAAAGAGTTCTCACTACTCTTAAGAGTCCCATGTGCTTTTTCTCATCCAGCCCCTTTCTTCCAGAGTCCTCAACAGTCGCCCACCATCCCCTGTCCTTCACGCATACCTCCATACTCACTGGGTATTTTTGCCTGAGCATAGCACTGAGCTCATTGCTGACGGGAGCATATCAAAATGTCCTTAGTGTAAAGGGGGCAATGATGGCTGAGAGGCAGTGGGGAAATAGAGCCCTGGAGATGGAGTAGGAAGGTGTGAGCCCTCCTATTCCATTTAGTAACTTTATGGACTGGGCTAAGATACCTAACTGGATTACTTCAATTTTCTCATTTATCCAATGGAGATAATAATATGTACTTCAGAAGGATTTTATGACAATTACATGACATGTGCTTTTGAAATTATAAAACCCCTACAATGGAGTATGGTAGGTGGAAGAATAAAAGTCCAAATAGAATTGTTTGGATATTCATAGAAGAGAGCACACTCCCCACTACATGTCACAGCTGATACTTTCCTTGTGCTTTTACTATTTATTTATTTATTTTTAAAGATATTATTTATTCATTTGAGACACAGAGATGGAGAGAGAGATGAGCAGGGAGAGAGGCAGAGGGAGAAGCAGGCTCCCCACTGAGCCAGGAGCCCGATGTGGGGCTCAATCCCAGGACCCTGGGATCATGACCTGAGCCGAAGGCAGACACTTAACCATCTGAGCCACCCAGGTTCCCCATGCTTTTACTATTTATAACAGATACAGAAAGACCTAAAATCACAGTTCCATGTAAACAGTCTTAGAATTTCTTCTCAGGTAAAGTAGGCCAACAGTTTGCTCAATAGTATTTTGTAAGCTAAAACTGTAAGTCACAAATACTTATTCTCTATTCCTAGTAAAGGGCTTAAATCAAGGCAAGATTCAAATAAATAACTTCATTTATTGAATCATGGGATAGATAGACCAAAAAGTTCCCATAGAGCCAGGAAACTCTTATATGTCCCTAGCCTCAAAGAACTTTTGATTGTAACCATATAAACGTCATTGTGAGAACTGAACTTTTTCATGTATTGATATCCTAAAACCCCTTACACCATTGTAAAGTCCCTTCCGACTCTAAAAATCTGAATACATGAATAATTTTTGAATTGCAGCAAGTTTTCACACTTGTGAGTAAAAGCCAACCTCATTAAAAAATTGCAAAAGAATACTGATTCCAGTCCAAGAAAGGCATTTTATCTGAATTGCTTAGAGCACTCCTTATTCATACTTGTGAATCATGGGTATAAAAATATAGACAAAAAAAAAAATGTCAGAAAATGTGAATGTCTTTAAAAACACCTTTATGTGAGAAATCATTAATATAAGATGGTGAGGCATGAAGTAAAAATGAACTGCACAGATAAAGATAAGCAGACGTTATTCTTAAAAGAACTTATGTAGGATTTGCATTTATTTAAAATTAAACGATTGCTAACATGTACTGACTATCTGCTTTGTAGTAGGTGTAATTATAGCCACTATACCTTTATTAATTTGCCAAATCCTCACAACAACCTTCTGGGTTTGAGGAGCCACCAAGCTGTTTTCCACAGTGGCTACATCATTTTTTTTTACTTCCTTTTAAGGTATTCAGTTTGAACATTGTAAATAATGCAACACAGTATTTTGATATTACAGTATTAACATAGTGCTTGATTAAAGATCTGTAAATCTTTGTAGTAACATATTTTAAGTTGAAAAATTACCTCAGAAGATATATATGAAATTGCCAAACTCAAGCAGAGAGTAGAATGATTGTTGCCACAGGTTAGGAGGAGGGGTAAGATTTAGGGAGGTATTACTCAAAGTTTCAGTTACACAAGATGAGTAAGTCCTAGAGATCTACTATACAATATAGTACCTATAGTTAATAATACAATGTATTATATACTTAAAAATTTGCTAAAATGGTATATCCTTAGCCTCAAAGAACTTTTGACTGTAACCATATAAATGTCATTGTGAGAAGTGAACTTTTTCATGTATTGATGTCCTAAAACCCTTTACACCATTTTAAGTGTTCTTATCATACACACGTATAAAACATACAATAGTAAATAATAAGGGCAGGAGAAAATTTTTGGAAGTGATGATTATGTTTATGGCATAAATTAAGGTAATGGTTTCAAGGGTGTATGCTTACTCCAAACTCATCAAGTTGTATGTACTAAATGTATATAGCTTTTTGTATGTCAATCATACTCAATAAAATCATGGGTTTGCACGACAGGAAGCAAATGACCACAATAATTTCAGGTATCTATTCTAACTGGTGTAAGGTGGTATCTCAATGTGTTACACTGTTGGTGGGAATGCAAGCTGGTACAGCCACTTTGGAAAACAGTGTGGCGGTTCCTCAAAAATTTAAAAATAGAGCTACCTTATGACCCAGCAATTGCACTCCTGGGTATTTACCCCAAAGACACAGATGTAGTGAAAAGAAGGGCCATATGCACCCCAATGTTCATAGCAGCAATGTCCACAATAGCCAAACTGTGGAAAGAGCCGAGATGCCCTTCAACAGATGAATGGATAAAGAAGATGTGGTCCATATATACAATGGAATATTACTCAGCCATCAGAAAGGATGAATCCCCAGCTTTTACATCAACATGGATGGGACTGGGGGAGATTATGCTAAGTGAAATAAATCAAGCAGAAAAAGTCAATTATCATATGGTTTCACTTACTTCTGGAACATAAGGAATAGCATGGAGGACATTAGGAGAAGGAAGGGAAAAATGAAGGGGGGGGAATCGGGGGGAGAGATGAACCATGAGAAACTATGGACTCTGAGAAACAATCTGAGGGTTTTAGAGGGGAGGGGGGTGAGGGGATGGGTTAGCCTGATGATGGGTATTAAGGAGGGCACGTACTGCATGGAGTACTGGGTGTTATACGAGAACAATGAATTGTGGATCACTACATCAAAAACAATGATGTATTGTATGGTGACTAACATAACATAATAAAATTTAAAAAAAATTTTTTAAATAGCCAATAAACATATTAAAAAAAAAGAAATTTTCAGGTATCTAGATGTTCCAAATGTGAAATAATTTTGAAAAAAATCAGGAAGCTGCAATATGCAATCTTAATTTTTTTAAGGGATTGAGATGCTTCTAGTTACCTGACCATTCATTTTATCTCCTGTCTTGATTGTTGATATCTCTGGTCCTTCCAAGAGAACACTTGTTAGAGGAGAAATAAGATGATTCTTTCAAGGATCTGAGGGCCTCATTACAATCCAAATCTGTTGTACATGACTACTATCGGGGCTTTGATAAAAACTCCAGGTATCAGCACGGGAGTGTAGGTGGGGAGAGTGTTGTCTGTTTCTTTCTGGCACTCCTGCCCTTTCACTGCTTCTATGAAATCCCAACATCCTTCCCATAAACTGTTTTCTATAATCTCAGCCAGAGTGGGCTTCTGCTGTTGTCACCAGAGAAGTCACCATTCTCCTCGCCAGCTCCTACTGTTCTTTCAGGCCTCAGCATAGATGCTGGAATTTTTATCCTGCCTTGTACAAGAAGCAGAATTTCATCTGCTTTTACTTCCATTCCTTTCTTCCCAGGCTTCAAATGGTTAATGAGAAGAATGAACCCATTTTACTTATATATAATTATTCATTCTCATAGCCCTGTGTTTCTTATTTTCAATAGTTTTGTTTTATATTGAATTTTGTGATTACATTCACAGTAGTTATTTATGCCTCAGTTCCTGTACTTCATTGATTTTGGTTTTTCTACTCTTTAATTCTTAATTTTGAATCCCTCAGTCAGCAGGGTATACACAAGCAGTTACTAGGTCTTTGTCTCTGCACAACAACTACTTTGGCTGAGAATGGAATTCTTAATTACATTTCCTCCTTTTAAAATATTTACAAATCTTCCATTATCTTTAGGAAGTCAGTATTGCAAAGAAGTCTGAAGAAAGTAACTTAATTTCAATCTTTTAAGGAAAGCTGTTTTTCCTCCTCCCTGGTTGGATATTTTCAGAATATTATAAATATTTTTTGAATTTTTTGACAAGGCATATCTACTTTGGATATTTAGAATTAATTTAGAATTTTCTTTGACTATAATGAACCATTCTTCCAAATTGATTGCTTTTTTTTTTAGCATATTAGAATTATTATTTCTCCTATATCAGTCAGGGTATAACCAAAGATGCAAAACCAGAGGGGATATTTTTTATTACCAGGAGAGAGGCTTTAGAGTCTCAGGAAAGTCTTTCCTTGAAAGAGGCAGAGTTTTGGCTGCATTATTTCTCTCTTTCTACTATGGTTTTTCACTTAAGTTGGCAAAGATAATAAAGTTCCATGTATTTCACAGAATAATGGCATATGAGCTTCCAGCTTTAAATTGTTAATGTCAGGCTCAAATAGGTATTACCAGATCTTACTTCCTAAATTCTATTCTACATTCAGAGCAAAAGAGGATACTTTAGAAAGATTAATCTTTTTTTTTTTAAAGATTTTATTTATTTATTCATGAGAGACAGAGAGAGAGAGGCAGAGGGAGAAGCAGGCTCCCAAGGAGCAGAGAGCCCGATGCGGGACTCGATCCCAGGACCCTGGGATCATGACCTGAGCCGAAGGCAGACGCTCAACCATCTGAGCCACCCAGGCGCCCTAGAAAGATTAATCTTAAATGAGGGTTGTCAACAGTCTTGAGTCACCCCAACTATGCAAACTCAAGTTGGCCCCAAATTTGTTAATTCCATGAGTTCAAACCCAGGTTTTGAATTTTAGGTTTCACCCTAAAATTATGGACTCAACCATAAAAGGATGATAGATTTTATTAATAAAACAATAAGAACAAATGGGCATTACTGAAAAATATGTCATCTTCTTAGATTACACTAGAGGAATAACTGAAAGAAATTACTGCTGATCAAAAGAAAATAAAAATGCTGACAGTTTTAGAATGCTGTCTCTAAAGAACATGTACCACAAGTACCACAGTAAAGCAGAAGAGAAATTAAAATAAAGAAAAGGAAGAGACAGGTTAAGATAGAGAGAAAATATTTCCCTAGAGTAAGGTTGAATCTTAGGAAACATATTAAAGAGAAATTAAAACAGAAAAGGATATCTTAATGGCCGTCAGGTATAAAAGAGAAAGGAAAATGCAGTAAGGTCTAACTGGTATTAAAGAGGATATCAGATAGAGGGAAGATGTTTAGTTATTATTAGATCAGAAACCAATGAGTCCAAAGTTTTCAAAATTATCCTAAAAATCTATTATGGACTGAACTGTGTCCTTCTAAAATTTATATGTTGAAGTCCTAACCTCCAGTGTGACTATATTAAGAGAAAAGGTCTTTAAAGAGATAATTAAGGTTAAATGAGGTTATAAGGGAGGGTCACTTATTCAACAAGACACTAGTCTTGTTACAAGAAGAGGAAGAGATACCAGGGATGCAGGCACAGAGAAAAGGCCATGTGAGGACACAATGAGAAGGGACACCTGAGCACTCATGAGCTCTCACTCTCTCTATCCATATGTGCACAAAGAATAGGCTATGTGAGCACAAAGCAAGATGGTAGCCACCTACAAGCCAAGAGGAAAGGCCTCCGAATGAAATCTACCTTGCTAGCGCCCTGATCTTGGACTTCCCAGCCTCTAAAACTTTAAAAAATAATTTCTTTTATAAAAGCCACACAATCTGTGATATTTTGTTATGATAGCTCTAACAGACTAATACAAAATCTGAGAGGGGAAAAAAAGTACACTAAAATAACACTTTTGAGAGAGCTAGGGTCCAGGAAAATATTAAAAAATAGATTCTTAAAATTGTTAACAGAGAATCTATAGTAAAATCAATTGATTTTCTTGCTTCCTATTCTACACCCTTCTATCCACTCATTTCTAAGAATCTGACTGTGTCAGTCCCTTACTCTGAACTCCACACGCGCACACACAAAAACTCAAACTAAATAGCTTGGAAGGTAAGCCTTTCCAATACCTGGTTTCTATGTACCTCCCTGAATTGTTTCTTGATAGATCCCAACCCTGCACCCTGGTTTCCAGTTGCACCAAACTATTTGCAGGCCTCTGAGCATTATTAACTTTATCATGTAGTCCTTCTGTCTGATAGGCCCTTTTATCCTAGTCTGCATGGATCTTGCAAGACTCAACTTAAGTATCACTTCTATGAAGCTCTTCTTTACTCATCCAGATAGAATTACACATGCATTCGTACCACCTATAACATTTTATTTTTCTTAAATATGTCACATTACATTTTAAGCCAGTGGTTACCAAAAGATGTGATACAGCCCTCTAAGAGGCATTCTGAAAATATAAGGGACGCTTTTTTTTTATTTAAAAATTTTTTATATTTATTTATTTATTTAAATTTTACTCAGTTAACACAGTGCAATATTGGTTTCTGGAGTATAAGTCAGTGATTCATCACTTACATACAACACCCAGTGCTCATCACAAAAACTGTCCTCCTTAATATCCTTCACCCATCTATCCCATCCCCCCACCCATCTCCCTTCATCAACCCTCAGTTTGTTCTCTATCATTAGAGTCTCTTGAGTCTCTTATGGTTTATTTCCCTCTCTCCCTTCCCCCCTTTCCCATATGTTCATCTGTTTTCTTTCTGAAATTCCACATATGAGGGAGATCATACAATATTTGTCTTTCTCTGACTGACTTATTTCATTTAGCATAACACACTCTAGCTCCATCCATGTCATGGCAAATGGCAAGATTTCATTCTTTTTGATGGCTGAGTAATATTCTACTGCATATATATATACATATATATAATGTATGTGTGTGTATATATATAATGTATGTGTGTATACACACACACACACACACACACACACACACACACCCCACATCTTTATCCATTCATCAGTCAATGGACACTTGGGCTCTCTCCATAGTTTGGCTATTGTTAATAATGCTGCTATAAACATAGAGGTGCATGTACCCCTTCAAATCTGTGTTTTTGTACCCTTTGGGTAAATGCCTAGTAGTGCAATTGCTGGGTTGTAGGGTAGTTCTATTTTTAACTTTCCAAGGAACCTCCATACTGTTCTCCAAAGTGGCTGCACCAGTTTGCATTCCCACCCACAGTACAAGAAGGTTCCTATAAGGGCCATTTTTGGTTATCACAAGATTGGGGAGGTTGGAGGAGCACTATAAACATACAATAGGCTGTGCCAGGGATGCTAAACACCTTGCAGTATTCAGACAGTCCTCTATTTAAAAAAAGGCATCATGTCCAACTTTTGAATGTTCTTTTAGATTTTCATGTAGGTGAAAAATTTATTTATAACGATCTGAGCTGAGATTCAAACTCTGGTTTATATATCACCAAAAATATGATTGCATGCTGTTATATAATGAATTCACAGGAATATAACTACTATATAAATTGAGGAAAAAAATGTACTTGGGTTTTGTTCAGAACTTTACCAAGTTTCAGAAAGTCAGGTCACTGACAGTAGCACTATGAGGGTATTTGAGTCACCAAAACAATACAACTAGATCAGTCCTTATTTGTAGCTATAGAATCATGGTGATTCTAAGTAAATTTACAAATTTTCTTGTTTGGATCTTATTTCAAATGTCAAACATAAATTTAAAATATGGGCAAATATTCAGTTAAATATTTGAAATTGGGTTTTACAGCTATTTGAACAAATGAATAGTCACCAATGGGCCTTCTTTGCCAACTCATTTTCCTAATCAAGCTAACGAACCCATCAAGATTAAGTGAATATTTTACAAAGGAACATGTTGATCTAACTGGAAAAGATACGTATATATTTCATACATATATATATTGAAAAATACTGAAAACTGCAATACCATCACTGGAATGTTTGACAATGTTCTATGCAAAAGAAGATAGGTCTCATTGTTTCCTTCAGAGCAAAGTAAATGATCACAAAATATGGTATGCTACACAATATTCCAGAAAAATTAATCTTAACAGCTGTGTAAAAGACTACTACAAAGACGATAAAAATACATATTAAATGATTTCCTCTATTCTAGGGCACTGTTGCCTTAAGAAGTTTACAAAAGTTGAAACCAACTGAATAATAAATCTTTTTTACAAGTAGATGAAAGCATCCTGTCTCACAGAGGCTTTACCATTTGCATATGTCAATTTGTAACGACAGAAGAATTTGTAGAGAAAGTGTTATTTTCAAAATTACTGACAGTGAATAAAAAAGAATTGTCAATTTTGAAACCCTCAAAATTACTTAAAAGAAAAAAACACTTTTCCAACATCATTGCTTAAACAGATAGAGCAGTAGTAATGATAGTTTAGAGCCAATTTTAAAAAGAAGCACACACATACACACAAAAACCTCATGGAAGAAAAGATCAGGACTTGTGATTACCAGAGGCAGGGGATGAGAGGAGGGGTAACTGGAGGAAGGTGGTCAGAGGTACGAACTTCTAGTTATAAGATAAATACGTACTAGGGATCTAAAAGAAAACACAGGCAGTAATCTCTTGGACATGGGCCTTAGCAACATATTTATGTGTATGTCTCCTCAGGCAAAACAAACAAAAGCAAAAATAAACTATTGGGACTATACCAAAATAAAAAGCTTTTGCACAGCAAAGGAAATCATCAGCCAAATGAAACAGCAACCTACTGAATGTGAGAAAATATCTGCAACTGATAGATCCAATAAGGGGTTAACATCCAAAATATATAAAAAACTTACACAACTTGGGGCGCCTGGGTGGCTCAGCCGTTGGGCGTCTGCCTTCGGCTCAGGTCCTGATCCCAGGGTCCTGGGGTCAAGCCCCGCATCGGGCTCCCTGCTCCGCGGGAAGCCTGCTTCTCCCTCTCCCACTCCCCCTGCTTGTGTTCCCTCTCTCGCTGTGTATCTCTCTGTCAAATAAATAAATAAAATCTTTAAAAACAAAACAAAACAAAACAAAACAAAAAAAACTTTACACAACTCAACAACAACAAAAAAATCAACAATCAAAAATGGGCAGGCAACCTGAATAGACATTTTTCCAAAAAAGATATACAGATGGCCAACAAACACATGAAATGATGCTCAATATCATTCATCATCAGGGAAATGCAAAATCACAACGAGATATCGCCTTACACCTGTCAGAATGGCTAGTATCACAAAGACAAGAAATAACAAGTGCTGGCACTGATGTGGAGAAAAGGGAACGCTTGTGCAGTGTTGGTGGGAATATAAATTGGTGCAGCCACTGTGGAAAACAGTATGGAGGTTCCTCAAAAAATTAAAAATAGAAATACCATATGATCCAGTAATTCCACTACTAGAAATTTACCAGAAAACAAAACCACTAATTTAAAAAGATGCATGCACCCCTTTGTTTATTATGGCATTATTTACAATAGCCAAGATATGGAAGCAACTCAAGTGTCCATCAATAGATGAATGGATAAAGAAGAGGCAGTATACATATCTATATATTTTTATATAGAGATATATATCTATATCTACATACACGCAGCCATAAAAAAAAAATGAAATCTTGCCATTTGTGACAACATGGATAGGCCTAGAGGGTATTATACTAAGTGAAATAAGGCAGACAGAGAAAGACAAATACCATATGATTTCATTTATAGATAGAATCTAAAAAACAAAACAAACAAACAGACTCTTAAATACAGAGAAGATACTGGTGGTTGCCAGAGGGGAGGTGATGGGGGAATGGGTAAATTAGGTGAAAGGTACTGAGAAATACAAACTTCCAGTTATAAAATAAATAAATTACAGAGATGAAAATTACAGCATAGGAAATATAGTCAATAAGTAACACTGTAATAACATTATATGGTGACAGATGGTAACATATAATGTAATAACATTACAGACAGATGACACTTATCATGGTGAGCATTAATGCACAGAATTGTCAAATTACTGTGTTGTACATCTGAAACTAATATAACATTGTATGTCAACTATACTTCAATCATAAAAAATAAGTACTAGGGGGGCGCCTGGGTGGCTCAGTCAGTTAAGTGTCTGCCTTCGGCTCAGGTCATGATCCCGGAGTCCTGGGACGGAGCTCCAGATCAGGCTCTCTGCTCCCTGCTTCTCCCTCTCGCTCTGCTCCTCCCCCACTCCTTCTCTCTCTCTCTCTCTCACTCTCTCTCTCTCAAATAAATAAATAAAATCTTTAAAAAAAAATAAGTACTAGGAATGTGAGTACAACATGTGTCAACAGCTAACACTGCTGTATGATACATAAGAAAGTTATTAAGACAATAAATCATATAAGTTCTTATCACAAGGAGAAAATTTCTTTCCTTTATTCTTTTCTTCTTTCTTTCCCTTTTATTGTATTTATATGAGAAGAGGAATGTTAGCTGAACCTCTTGTGGTAATCATTTCACAATATATGCAAAATAAGCCATTATGCTATATGTCTTAAACTTTATACAGTGATGTATGTCAATTATTTCTCAATAAAACAGGAAAAAATATATAGCAGAGACAGTCCTAAGTTTCCTTTTGCTTCTAAAACTTTATAATGACATTGGTTTTAAAATAGTGTGCGTTTAGTTCATTAGAAAACAGTACTACTTTCCATCTCCACACATTTAACCCTTAACAAAAGGTATGATTATATTAAACCTGTATCTGTAGAGAAGATGAGTTCAGAAAATGAGCTTAACAACACAAAACAGTGTGCTTACTTTGGGAGTAAATAAAATGATATATGAAAAAGTGTTCTGTTACTCTTACTTTCCTCAACATGGTGCTGAACTTTGCCTACCTGTCAGGAATACAACTGAAAATGATTTTAATATCTGAGGTATTTCCTCATCTTCAGTCATTCTCATACACTACCACAATATACCTTCTTGGGCTACCACCTGGAAGTATTTTTAAATTCCACTCATGTTTAACTCAGCATTTATGTTAAATGCAATAGTCATAAGATCATGAACTTGATGTGCTACACCTGTATTACTCATCAAAATAAAACTATTAGTATTAAAGTAAAATAAATTACAAAGCAGTGATCACCAAGACAACATGGTACTGGCACAAAAACAGACATATAGACCAATGGAACAGAATAGAGAGCCCAGATATGGACCCTCAACTCTATGGTCAAATAATCTTCGACAAAGCAGGGAAAAAAATGCAATAGAAAAAAGACAGTCTCTTCAATAAATAGTGCTGGAAATATTGGACAGCCACATGCAGAAGAATGAAACTCGACCATTTTCTAACACCATACACAAAGATAAACTCAAAATGGATGAAAGACCTCAATGTGAGACAGGAATCCATCAAAATCCTAGAGGAGAACATAGGTAGTAACCTCTTTGACATCGGCCACAGCAACTTCTTTCAAGATACATCTCCAAAACCTAGTGAAACAAAAGCAAAAATGATCTTTTGGGACTTCATCAAGATAAAAAGCTTCTATACAGCAAAGGAAACAGTCAACAAAACAAAGAGGCAACCCACAGAATGGGAGAAGATACTTGCAAATGACACTACAGATAATGGGCTGGTATCCAAGATCTATAAAGAACTTCTCAAACTCAACACCCAAAAAACAAATAATCAAATCAGAAAATGGGCAGAAGACAGGAATAGACACTTCTCCAAAGAAGACATACAAATGGCTAACAGACACATGAAAAAATGTTCATCATCATTAGCCATCAGGGAAATTCAAATCAAAACCACACTGAGATACTACCTTACACCAGTTAGAATGGCCAAAATGGACAGGGAAAGAAACAACAAATGTTGGAGAGGTTGTGGAGAAAGGGGAACTCTCTTACACTGTTAGTGGGAATGCAAGTTGGTACAGCCACTTTGGAAAACAGTGTGGACGTGCCTCAAAAAATTAAAAATAGAGCTACCCTATGAGCCAGCAATTGCACTCCTGGGTATTTACCCCAAAGACACAGATGTAGTGAAAAGAAAGGCCATATGCACCCCAATGTTCATAGCAGCAATGTCCACAATAGCCAAACTGTGGAAAGAGCCGAGATGCCCTTCAACAGATGAATGGATAAAGAAGATGTGGTCCACATATATAATGGAATATTACTTAGCCATCAGAAAGGATGAATCCCCGACTTTTATATCAACATGGGTGGGACTGGGGGAGATTATGCTAAGTGAAATAAATCAAGCAGAGAAAGTCAATCATCATATGGTTTCACTTACTTCTGGAACATAAGGAATAGCATGGAGGACGTTAGGAGAAGGAAGGGAAAAATGAAGGGGGGGAAATCGGAGGGAGAGATGAACCATGAGAGACTATGGGCTCTGAGAAACAAACTATGGGTTTTAGAGAGGAGGGGGTGGGGGGATGGGTTAGCCCGGTGATGGGTATTAAGGAGGGCATGTACTGCATGGAGCACTGGGTGTTATATGGAAACAATGAATCGTGGATCACCACATCGAAAACTAATGATGTATTGTATGGTGATTAACATAACATAATAAAATAAAATTTAAAAAAAATAAAGTGAAATAAAAAACTTATATAGGTTAAAAAAACCCCAACTGATTGAAATGATAAATAAATGACATATTACTTTGGGTAATTACAGTTTTATAAGTTTGTTCATTTTTCTAGTAAATTCACATTAAAATAAATGCCAATTTTGAATGTCATCATCAGCATAATTAAAAAGTAAAACTATATATATTGAAATATAGCTTTCTTTTTTTTTTTTTTTTTTTAAAGATTTTATTTATTTATTTGAGAGAGAGAGAATGAGAGACAGAGAGCATGAGAGGGAGGAGGGTCAGAGGGAGAAGCAGACTCCCTGCCGAGCAGGGAGCCCGATGTGGGACTCGATCCCGGGACTCCAGGATCATGACCTGAGCTGAAGGCAGTCGCTTAACCAACTGAGCCACCCAGGCGCCCCTGAAATATAGCTTTCTATAAAACTAAACAGTTTTTCTTATAAATGTTCCTTATTTCTGCTCATATAACTATAGTAAAATTCTTAACTTAGTAGGGCAATTATATGTCAGATTTTTAAATTATATATATAATTCTATAAAAAATATATATGTATCACAAATGCATGTAGAAATAATTCATTTCATAAATATATTTCTACTTTCTAATGTGTTCTGATCTGAGTTATTATGTGTCATTAGTATTCCCTATAAATATCACAGTTTGCAAATAACTGAGGTGCATCATATATACCTAATACTTAAACTGAAGAACTGATTTTTCACAAAATGTATGTCCTAAATAGAAGAATAAAAGTATGCTTTTTGTATATATACCTTATACTAAATGATAACTATATTTGCAAGTCTGAATATTAAAGGAAATCAGGAAGAAAGAAGCACCAAATGTTTTTAAAAAGTCATTTTGTGGGGTGCCTGGGTGACTCAGTTGTTAAGTCTCTGCCTTCAGCTCAGGTCATGATCCCAGGGTCCTGGGATCAAGCCCTGCATCAGGGTCCCTCCTCAGCGGGAAGCCTGCTTCTCCCTCTCTCACTCCCCTTGCTTGTGTTCCTTCTCTCGCTGTGTCTCTTTCTGTCAAATAAATAAATAAAATCTTAAAAAAAAAAGTCATTTTGTTACTCATCAGCAATATTTAATTACTGAGAGTTATTGAGATAAAGTCCACGGATCAATGAATGTTCAAAAATAATCCCTTCAATGATAGATTACCCAAAAATCTATCAAATGTCACTGAAGAATCTGAATGTCTTATCCAAATAAGATGGTTCTCTAACAAATTAAAAATAAAAAAAGATTTGGCTCACATTATGGAGTTCTGTGGAATTTTTGATATAATAAATGAAAAAATAAATATCAAATTTGAAATAATGCAAAAGAGTGAGGTATATCTTCCAAGCCATATTTGAAAAGGTCCTTCTCTTTATTCAATTTATAATTATTTTAATTTACATTTTATTTTTTAATATGTATATTTTTTAAATATACAGAAAAGCTGAAAGGCCAGGACAATAAACACCTATATCCCCACTACGCAGATTCAACAATTTTAAGTATTTTGCCATAATTGGGTCCTATATATATGTATGTATGTATGTATATTTTGGCTAAAACATTTCAAAGTAAAATGTAGATATCATGCCACTTTATGCTTAAATTCTCAAGCATAAATCTCCTACATATAAGGATATTCTCTTACATGGCCACAACAGCATTATCACATATACAACAATTTGGAATAATTATCTAATGTCATTTTCAAATGTCTCCAATTGTCCCCAAAATACCTTTTATAATTACTTTTTTGTTGTTTTTAACAGGGATCTAATCAAGTTTCACAGTTTGCATTTGTTTGTTATACAACTCTTCCAGTCTCTTTTAATCTAGAAAATTTCTTGAACCTATCTTTAAAAAAAAATAAATAACATTGAGTTTTTTCCACTAGGCCACTTGTGTTTTACAATTCCACATTCTGGATGCTTCTGATTGTCTCCTTATGATGTGGTTTAACTTATTCCTCCCTCTCTCCCCTGTAAATAGGAAACTCATTCTATAGGTTTAATTGGATTCATGTTAAACATTTTTAACAGAACACATCATATGTGATGCTTATCCTTCATATTCACTCACATAGGAGGTAGGAAAGAGCAATTCTTACCCTATTAAACTAATGCTATCTCATGGGTAAAGAGGAACAGTCAGATCTCCCCATTGGAAAGGTACATTTATAACATCAGTGAGCTCCTTCTTAAACCTTAAGGAAAGGGGACCAATCTCATTAAAATTGAAGGAATTCTGGTGGCTTTTTCAACAAATGAAATACTTAAAAATAACCTTGCTTACTGGGGATTTTTAGTTTTCAGCTTTGCAGTATAATCTAACATGAAGACAGATTAAAAGATACTTGACTCAGAAATATATTGCTCTCATTTGGATGCAATGATAATTAGACTCAAAGACAGTTAACATTTTACAATAGCAGATTGGGTGGTTTTAAACAGATGTGAAATATGTCAGCTAGCATTTTCAAAAGAAATTAATTGATCTTCAAAAGGACTTGAGGACAAACCATGATTTAATCATCTAATTAAAAAGGTTTAGGATCCAGCTAAGACTTTCACACCCACCTATTTGAAAATAACCCAAATGATGACAGCATTTCCTGCTATCTATATAGTTGAGAGTGGTTTCAGTCAGTATGCTCACTGCAAGTCATGAAAACCAACTGCAAAGATGTGACAGGACATTTTAGGCTAACTTTAATAGACTCAGTAAACAAAATATTAAAACATAGACATCTCACTGAATTTCAATGAAAGTTTTCAAATATTTCATATTTACATATGTTAAAAAAATTTTAAGTACTCTTATAAGACATACATGTTATAAACTTACATTTTGAAACTATGTGTTTATTTTTTGGTTACTTGTTTTGTTTCTATTTAACTCTGATATCGAGGCCCCAGAGAGAGGCATAATCTCTCCATAGCCTCTGTATGACTACTTCTTTTACCAGTCTATTTTTATTCATTGCTTATTAAAAAATAGTCTTCAATATATTTTTAATTTCTAGAAGCTAGGCATATAACTTAATAAATTATGGAATCTTTTCTCTGAGATACTCTTACTAGTACTCCATGTCATAATATAGACAATTATTTCACCATTCATTTATAAATAATGCCAACTCATTTTTTGTCATCTTCTTCCTTTGACAGCTTGACAGCCTATAATTTCTCTTCACATGTTTTCCCCACTTCATTTAAATGTTTCTCCCTCTTTCCTATCACATACAAACAATTGGTTTGTTTTAGCTTATCCTAAACTATTCCTATTCTGGGGGCCACCCATGCCTCTGCTCTTTTTTGTGCTGTACCCTTTGTAGGGGAAGACTTCTAACCTTCATTTTAGTAGATGAAAGCATCTGACTACATCATTATATTTTCCAGCCTAATTGTGCCTGAAAATTAAAATGTTGGATACACACATTATTTGATTATATATTACTTTCTTTTTATGTCTCTTTTATATTAGATTTAGGACAATGTTGATTCTTTTAAAATTGTCGTAAAATGTATATAACATAAATTTTCCATCTTAACTGTTTTAAACATACATTTTAATAGTATTAAATATATTTATATTGTTGTCCAACCAATCTCCAGAACATTTTGATCTTGCAAAACTGAAACTCTATACCCTTTAAACATCTCCCCATTCCTCCCTGTCCCAGCCCCTGAGGACAATGTTGATTTTTAAACTATGTGCATAAGTAAATTATGTTAAATGTTAATTAAATTAAATTAAAATTCCTTTTTGGGGGAGAGAATGAATTTTACAAACTATTTTTTTTTAAGGAAGGAAGGAAGGAAACAAACAAACAAACAAACAAACAAAGAAAAAAATGGAAGAAAGAAAGACCAACCTTGGGTCTTACAGGGTGTGATGGTTAATTTTATGTATCAAGTTGGCTGGGCTAAAGGATAACCCAGATAGTAGGTAAAACATTATTTCTGAGTGTGTCTGTGAGGGTGTTTCTGGAAAAGATTAGCATTTGAATCAGTAGACTAGGTAAAGAATATTGCCCTCACCAATGTGGGTGGGCACCATCCAATCCACTGAGGGCCTGAACAGATAAAAAAAAGGCTGAGGAAAGGTGAATTTGCTCTCTGTTGAGCTGGGACATCCATCTTTTCCTGCTCTAGGACATTGATGCTCCTGGTTCTCAGGTCTTAGAACCTAGATGGAATTACACCACCAGCCTGCCCAGTTCTCCAGCTGGCAGAAAGGAGATCATGGGACTTCTCAACCTCCATAACTGTGTGAGCCATTTCTATAATAAATCTCGAGAACTCTAATACAGAGGGTCAAGGACCACTACTCTAAGCTATTTGAAGGAAGAGTGTCTTATTTATCTTGGTATTTCCAAGGCTTATAGCACTGTGTAAATAATACAAGTTCAATAAATGTTGTTAAAAACAAAACCACACACTCTGAACAGAATCACTTAGGTTAAAGATAGACATCACAAGGTCCCAAGTCAGTAATCTAAGACTTAATATCTAAGTGTAGTTTCAACCTACCAGAAATATAACCTTTAACCAGTCAACATGGGGATTTCCTGGTCAGCACTAGGAAATTTACTGACCGACCCCTTTGATTCCCCTTAGGAGGGTGACTTTGCCTAAAACAATGGGTTGTTTGTTTGTTTGTTTGTTTCGCGAATAATTTCTTTATTTCCACTCCCTATCATTAAAAACCTTTCCTCTTCTGTAGCCCCTTAGAACTTCCCTCTACTTGCTAGATAGGATGCTGCCCAATTCATGACTCAATTAATAAAGCCAATTAGAGCTTTAAAATTTAATCAGTTGAATTTTTATTTAACAATTTTATTGAAAAAACTAATTTTTTATATGCTAAGTGAAAGAAACCAATCACAAAACATCACACTTTGTATGATACCAAGTAATGAAATGTTTAGAATATGAAAATCAATAAAAAATTTGATTAGTGGTTACCTGGGCCTGGGAGAGGGAAGAGAAGAGAAAGAATGGGGAGTGACTACTAACAGATACTAGGTTTCTTTTCAAATTGACAAAAATGTTCTAAAATTAGATTATGGGGATGCCTACATAACTCTAAACATACTTAAAAAAAAGTTGAAATGTATACTTAAAATGGGTGAACTTTATGGTATGTAAATTGTATCTCAAAGTTTTTTAAAAAAAGAATTTCTGACTGATTGAATAAACTGTATAACTTGTAGTTCCCATCCTTGACAAGTCATCTAGGACTTTATCAAAGTCTGGCCAATTATGATTTTATAATTTCATTTGAAATGTTAGGTATTCTCAGATTATAAGATATACAAATACATTTTATATCCAAAGCAAAATATAAATTACAATTTTATTTTACTTAACCATTAGGAATAAACTTTATTCAATGCACCAACTCAGCAGCATAGTGTACATTCTAGAGAAAGGAAATATGGAGTCCTTTCCTCCTATATCAATAACTTACATGAAGCTCAAACAAGAAAACTATACTTAAGAAGTAAGGAATAACTGGGGCGCCTGGGTGGCTCAGTTGGTTAAGCGACTGCCTTCGGCTCAGGTCATGATCCTGGAGTCCCGGGATCGAGTCCCACATCAGGCTCCCCGCTCAGCGGGGAGTCTGCTTCTCCCTCTGACCCTCCTCCCTCTCCTGCTCTCTGTCTCTCATTCTCTCTCTCTCAAATAAATAAATAAAATCTTTAAAAAAAAAAAAAGAAGTAAGGAATAACTTGTCCAAGGTGGATGCCTTGCAGGTAGAGCTCCACAGAAATCTGTTATAGCTAAGTGCATAAGGAATAAACACTGGCCAGTCACAAGGATTAAATCCTTGCCTCTGATATCACCTTGGGAGAGTTGGGTGTGTCCCCAGCTGAGCTGGAGCCAAGATTCTGCTGAGTCACATTTACATTGGATTTTAGTTCCTTACCATGCCAGGGGAGGAGCCGGTGCCCTGTACTTGCAATTTAAAGCCCCATAGCCCAAGGGCCTTGGTTGGATCCCTCTCCCAGTATCTGGGAGGTTAAATAACATGCTACTAATCAATGAATGGGTCAACCCAGAAATTAAAGAGGAAATCAAAACACACATTGAGACAAATGAAAACAGAACAGTTCCAAACCTTTGGAATGCAGCAAAAGCTGTCCTAAGAGAGAAATGTACAGCAATACAGTCTTCAGCCAGACTCATAAAAAAAAAAAAGGAAAGAAAGAAAAAGAAAAATGAGAGAGAGGACTCGAATAAACAAAATCAGAAACAAAAGAGAAGAAATAACTGACACCAAAGAAATACAAAGGATTATAAGAAAATATGAAAAATTATATGCCAACACATTGGACAACCTAGAAGAAATGGATACATTCCTAGAAACATATAATCTACCAAAACTGAAGCAGGAAGAAATAGAAGATTTGAAAAGACACAATTACCAGAAATGAAATTGAATTAGCAATCAAAAGACTCCCAACAAATAAGTCCCGAACCAGATGGTTTCACAGGTGAATCATACCAAACAGTTAAAGAAGAGTTAATACCTATTCTCCAACTATTCCAAAAAACAGAGGAGGAACGAAAGCTTCCAAATTCATTCTATAAAACCAGCATTATCCTGATATTAACATCAGATAAAGACACTACAAAAAAAGAGAACTATAGGTCTATATCTCTGATGAACATAGATGCAAAAACCCTCAATAAAATATTAGCAAAATAAATGAACAATACATTAAAAAAATCACTTACCACAATCAAGTAGGATTTATTCCTGGGATGCAAAGGTGGCTCAATATTTGCAAATCAATCAATGTGATATCACATCAATAAGAGAAAGGATAAAAACCATATGATCATTTCAATATACGCATAAAAAGCATTTGACAAAGTACAACATCAATTCATTGATAAAAACTCTCAACAAAGTAGGTTTAGAGGAATTACACCTCAAAATAATTAAGGCCATATATGAAAAACCCACAGCTAACATCATACTCAATGGTGAAAAAAAAAACTAAGAACTTTTTCTCTAAGATCAGGAGCAACACATGGATGTCCACTCTCACCACTTTTATTCAGTATAGTACTAGAAGTCCTGGTTACAGGAATCAGATAACAAAAAGAAATAAAACGCAGCCGAATTGGTAAGGAAGAAGTCAAACTTTGACTATTTGCAGATGACACGATACTATATATAGAAAACCCTAAGACTTCACCAAAAAACTACTAGAACTGATAAATGAATTCAGTAAGCTCACAGGATACAAAATCAATATACTGAAATCCATTTCATTTCTATACACTAATAATGAAGTAGGAGGAAGAGAAATTAAGAAAATATTCCCATTTATAATTGCACCAAAAATAAAGTATCTAGGAATAAACTTAAGCAAAGAGGTGAAAGACCTGACTCTGAAAACTATAAACCACTGATGAAAGAAATTAAAGATGACACAAACAAATGGAAAGATATCCCATGCTCATGGACTGCAGCAATATTGATAAAATGTCCATACTACTCAAAGCAATCTACAGATTTAATGCAATCCCTATCAAAATACCAACAGCATTTTTCACAAAACTAGAAAAAAATAATCCTAAAGTTTGTATGGAACCAAAAAGATCTCGAATAGCCAAAGCAATCTTGAAAAAGAACTAAACTGATAATACCTCAATTTCAAGATATACTATAAAGCTGTAGTAATTTCAAGATATACTACAAAGCTGTAGGAATCAAAACAGTATGATACTGGCACAAAAACAGACCTACAGATCAACAGAACAGAAAGCCCAGAAATAAACCCACAATTATATGGTCAATTAATCTGCAACAAAGGAGGCAAGAATACGCAATGAGAAAAAGACAGTCTCTTCAACAAATGGTGTTGGGAAAATTGGACAGCCACATGCAGAAGAATGAAACTGGACCATTTCCTTACACCACACACAAAAATAGACTCAAAATGGATTAAAAACCTAAATGTAAGATCTGAAACCATAAAAATCCTAGAAGAGAACACAGGTAGTAATTTCTCTGACATTGGCCAGAGCATCATTTTTCTAGATATGTTTCCTGAGGCAAGGGAAATAAAAAATAAATAAATAAACTATTGAGACTACATCAAAATGAAAAGCTTCTTCACAGCAA
Organism: Neomonachus schauinslandi; assembly: GCF_002201575.2. Taxonomy (NCBI): domain Eukaryota; kingdom Metazoa; phylum Chordata; class Mammalia; order Carnivora; family Phocidae; genus Neomonachus; species Neomonachus schauinslandi. Next base: position 65,206,495 of record NC_058405.1, on the reverse strand, counting down.
AGGAAACAGTCAAGAAAAATAAAAGACAACCTGCTGAATTGGAGAAGATATTTGCAAATGACATATCTGAAAAAAGACTAGTATCCAAAATACATAAAAAACAAAATAATGAATATATAAACACCAAAAAACCAAATAATCCAATTAAAAAATTGGCAGAAGACATGAACAGACATTTCTCCAAAGAAGATAACACAGATGGCCAATAGACACATGAAAAGATGCTCAATATCACTCAGCATCAGGGAAATGCAAATCAAAACCACAGTGAGATATTACCTCATACCAGTCAGAATGGCTAAAATCAAAAACACAAGAAAGAATAAGTGTTAACAAGGATGTGGAGAAAAAAGAACCCTCTTGCACTGTTGGTGAGAATGCAAACTGGGACAGTCACTGTGGAAAACAGTATGGAGGTTCCTCAAAAAATTAAAAATAGAACTACCATATGATCCAGTACCCTATCGGGTATTTACCCAAAAAATATAAAAACACTAATTGGAAAAGATATATGCATCTTATGTTTATTGCAGCACTATTTACAATAGCCAAATTATGGAAGCAACCCAGGTGTCCATCAATAGATGAATAGATAAAGAATAGGTGGCACACAATGGAATATTACTTAGCCATAAAAAGAATGGAATCTGGCCATTTGCAACAACATGGATGGATCTAGAGAGTATAATGCTAAGTGAAATAAGACAGAGAAAGACAAATATATGATTTCACTCATATGTGGAATTTAATAAACAAAATAATGAACAAAATAAAAAAGAAACAAACCAAAACACAGACCCTTAAAAATAAAGAACAACCTGATGGAGACCAAAGGGAAGGTGGAAGGGGGGGAATAGGTGAAATAAGTGACGGGGATTAAGAGTACACTTATTATGACGAGCACTGAGTAATGTATAGAATTGATGAATCAGTATACTGTACTGCTGAAGTTTAAAAAGAAGGCAAGATTGGTTTTCAGTACTCTACTTTTCACAGAAAGTCCCCTATAATTTTGGAGGCAGACCTTTTGATCTACAGGATAAAGGGGTTTCTCTGACCTTGCAGGAACATTCGAGTTGTATTTTGACTGAAACCAGGTCTGTGGGTGGTATGGAGTCAGTGTTTTGGCTTGGGTGTTGTAAGACCAATTCATTTTATGTGTTTGATGGATTCCAGAAAACTCTCCTCTTCAGTTCAGTCTCCAGAGAGACATTTCTCTCAAGGGGTTGATTCCACCCTGCTCTGTCTTCCGGAGTAAAAATTACATGTGTTGCATACTTTCCAGGTCACCATTTGTATGTTCTCAGCTCCCTGACATATTTCTGTAATTGACCTTTGATCACCTTCATCTATACAAGATTATTCTCTAGTGCTCAGACCTCCTGGGAGCCTTCAGAGTATTGCATTTCAAACTTTTCCTTGGTCACACTACTTCCATAGGGAGTCCATTATTTTTAGTCAGAAGGTCCCTATTCCCAGTTTAATTTGTTCTAGCTGTGTCTCCAATCTAGCTTCATATTCTCAGCTTTCCTCTTGGAATCATTGTATTCATTGCCTACTGCTTTTGTGTCTTCCTAAGAGGTAGTATCTTCCTTCTCAGAGATGAAGGTCCCTTTGCTAAAGTCCTCTAATACGTAACTAATGAAGAAATTAGTCCTCTTATGGTATGGTTTCTAGGCTCAGCAGGTAGGGACTCTCTGAGGGCAATGAGGGGCCTAAAATATTTTTATTATCTTTTTATTACTTTCAAATTCAGTATTATCTCAAACTATTACCTCCCTCCTTTAGTGCAATTCATGCAAAACTGTCTGCACAGATTTGACGATAATGATGATAGTAGCATAAACTGAAGGGACTGGGATTGCTGGTGGTGAATGGTACAACAAACTGGGTTGATGAAGGGATGACTTAGCATTAGAGCCCTCCTGAATGAAAAATGGCAGGGATGAATGAGAAAACAACAGTAGACCATGAAAAAAATATACGGACAATCTAAGTGGCACAAGCTGCAACTTCCAAAATTACAACTACTTTCCTTCCTGTTGTCTCACAGTTCCCAGTGAGCCCCCAAAGATGAGAACAACAGGTGGTAAGTGCCCACATAGGGGCCAGGACACCAATGTGGTTCCAAACTGGTTCTGTAACCTGAAACCCATCCCTCCCACTTTACATATAAGAGAAGTTAAGAGTGTGGCAAGAATGAAAAAGATTGAAGAGGACTTTTTTGAAGAGAGTTGCTGGTGAACTATGTGTTTCCCTCATTGCGTCTTTCAAGATGAATGTGCTGAGCTTAAAAAGAACATTTCAGAGAAATTGCACATATACCCTAGAGATTAGGGGGTGACAGGGATTGTTAACTGACTCTTCCTTAAAAATGGCTGAAGCTGCCTTCCTAACACAGTGAAAAGCTAGGAGCAACAGAAACCAGCCACTCTTCTATCCATGATGGGGCAAGGTGGCTGGCCTTGAGTTATCCTGAAAGGACTGTGTCCTGTGTGCTGAAGTATACTGATCCACCAGCAGAAATGAAAATGGTATCACCAAAATCAGGAGAAAAGAACTCACTGAAGAACCCACCAGAAATAAAGCCAGCATTAGGGCATCTGCTATGTGAAGGGCTATAACTGTGGATTACAGTAACACCTGCCACATAACCTTTTGTTCTTCAAAAGTTCCCCTTATCCCTATGCCTGACTTGGAGGGGTCAGAAATAGCAATTGTAAATGGGGGAGAAAGTGGAGGGTGGGAAAATAAAGAAACCAAGCACACTTCTGCCCACCTCCCCCCCCCCCCCAATCAGTTTCAAACTTCAGTCAACCTTTAGTTATGGAGGAGGTGAGAAACTTTAAATGGGGAAAAAATGAAATTTTTTTTTTAAGATTTTATCTATTTATTTGAGAGAGAGAGAGCACATGAGAGGGGGGAGGGTCGGGAGGGTCAGAGGGAGAAGCAGACTCCCCGCTGAGCAGGGAGCCCGATGCGGGACTCGATCCAGAGACTCCAGGATCATGACCTGAGCTGAAGGCAGTCGCTTAACCAACTGAGCCACCCAGGTGCCCGAAAAAAATGAAAATTTTTTTAAAAGATTTTATTTATTTATTTGACAGAGAGAGACACAGCGAGAGAGGGAACACAAGCAGGGGGAGAGGGAGAAGCAGGCTTCTGGCGGAGCAGGGAGCCTGATGCGGGGCTCGATCCCAGGACCCTGGGATCATGATCTGAGCCGAAGGCAGACGCTTAATGACTGAGCCACCCAGATGCCCCAAAAATGAAATTTTGATATTAAACTTTCCTGGGGTTGTTAAAATCTGAAAATGAGACCGTTTATTAGTGAACAGAAAAACAATGGGATATTCCCAAAACATTGTCCAGGGGTGGGAAAGAGCAAATACATCAGGTTTAAGGACAGTAGCAAGAGAACATGTTAGTACTTTCCAAACCCTACCAATTCAGCTCATTTAACAAACTGCTTATCCTGATGTTATCCTTAATTGAGCACTTACTAAGTGCTAGAATCTCATGTCATTTAATACTTAGAGTAAATCTATGAGACAAGACAGTCCTCACAGTCTCCTGCTTATTTAGGAATAATATTCTTTTGGAGCTTATTAAAAAGAAATCTTAAAGTGATTTCATAAAGAAAGAAAATGTAAAGATGAGCTCCAATGATGAGAAGCCAGCACAATCATGTTTTCAAATGCTTGGATAATAGGTAATCCTTTCTCTAAGGTAATTCCAAACCCAATCCTCCTAAGTGGACCCTTAAACTCAGAAGATTTCTTCTCTGAGAGGCAAAGTACTTATCTGGACAAAGTACTTATGAATCGAGGTGGATTTACACGCAAATGATGATGGCTAAGCTCCAAGTCTTTCCCTTTCTTCCTGTAAGGCTGGGAGGGCAGGTAGCAATGTATTGACATGGGCATATGTTTTTGTAAAATTTGCAAAAGAAAGTAACTGGTTTAATCTTAATTGAGACCCCTGTTTCTTTCTACTTGGACCTTCCTCCTGTCACATTTCTTCTTGTGCTGGGTGGTGTTGAAGAGGTTCTAGACATGTGGGGGAAGTTGAGTTGTGATACAATTAGTTTGGGTTTAGTGGGATATATTTGTGTGGTTCATAGTCAAGGGACTGCTAACTCATTCTCTCTCCCACTCTCCCATGTAGCAGAGGTTTTTAGGAATGTTCCTACTGCCTATACTGTACTGACTCACTGGGCATCAAGAAAGTCCTGTACGATCAGAGGTTGAAGTACAATATAAATGTGACAAATGTGTCCTATGGCTCTTTTTTTTTTTTTTGATGTCTGATCTTATTTATTTGTCACTCATAGAAAATCTCATTTTTGACTGGACTCAGAGGTAGAAGCTCTCAGAGAGGACAGCCTCCGTCTCTTGGCAATATGTTCCTGGCATTTTTCTTTGGCCTCCTTCATTCTCTTGGCCAAAAGTTTAGCATATTCTGCAGCCTCTTCCTTATTTTTCTTAGTGCGCTGCTTCTTCAAAGCAATACGCCGACGTTTGTGCTAGAGGACACGTGGAGTAACAAGACGCTGAATCTTAGGCGCTTTGGTTCTAGGTTTCTTACCTTCTTTGTTTAGGGGCTTTCTCACAACATACTGGTGGACATCATCCTATGGCTCTTAACATGAGACACTGAAGGAGAAAAATGGTTTGAAAGGTATGGAGCCAGAAACCAATCTGTGGAAAATTATTCTAGTTATCAAATGTGTCAAATCATAAGCACAGATTTGGTTTCCATCAATAGCTAGTCAAATAGAAGTTCTCTCCTGTTACGAATATGGCATATGCAATTATAAACATAACATGTATTTTTTCCCTTTTTTGATGGGAATTGTGTAAGACAGAATTTACCAGAATGCTGTGTTTTTAGGCATAAACCTAGCGGTACTACCAACAGTAATTACATCAACAGGTGAAATGCATGTTTCAGGTATCATATGACTGTGACTCTTTCCCCAGTTCCCTATTATATATCATGTGTCCTTTCAAATCACCTCAGACTCCCTTGATGAAGCTGTCATGCTAAGACTTATTCCAAAATAGAGCTTAATGCCACCAGATTGAGGTGTCTCAGAACAAACATTACTTCATACATGTGCTACCAGAGTTAGCCTCTTTAATCTGTCATTAGAATGCTGTTTGTTTGTTTTGTCTAAAAATTATCTACCAGAATGGACCTTTGATAAAGTAACCTACCCATACTTCTGAAGATCTCTCATCTCTGGAAAAAGTAATGTTTCTATAAATTGATGGGGTGCAATGCCTTATTTCAGTTAATCTTAAAAAATCCGAATTAGAAAAACAACTTAGTTGTATAATTTAAATTAAATCATGAAACCTCCAGGAGTTTTTTATATCCTCCCCATCTCCACACATAGCTCATGAAGGATGAGAAGATAGCCTGTTTCTCAATGGAATCCAGACTTTTACTGCCATAGCATATGGGTCCAGTTGCTAGCTCTATGTTCATATAGATCAAATCCTGCCTCTCATTGTTCTTCCAGTCACACAATTTGCACGACACCAAACTTACCTGAATTACTTAGAAATAATTTTAAAAATGTTTCCCTGCATATGTTCAAATGAGGACTCAGCTTGGTAGTGTATCTGATAACATCACAAGTGTTATGAGTACATATCACAGGGGATAGAGGAACTCTCATTGTTGTAAAGGAACCAGAGGAGGTCATCTTGTAGATATTTCCCTGCTGTTCTGTATTTTATTAATATTTAAGTAAAACATTTGGTGACATTTATGTTAGACTAGATTCAAGGGTGATTTGGGGTATGAAAGATCAAATACATAGGTATTTAACCTCTGACTAAAGTCAAAACGTCAGCCACTAATATCCAGGAATATTTCCTCCTTTAAAGGTCCTCTACTCTTACACTGATAATGTTATTATCAAAGTATTATGTACCCAGCAACTCTCTGAAATCATCTTTCAAAGGAGGTTATCTCCTGGCTCTCCTAAACAAAATGCAAACAATATATCTGGAAGTCTAAGCATAGTCTGTTTTTTGCTATAGTCATGCATTATGTATGGACTGGTAGATGCAAGAAATACAAATATGGGCTCATTTTTATTTTCTTACTATGCCTTTTACCTTTCTGGAAGTAAAGGATAAATTATTTTTTTAAAAACTCATTAAATAAAAAAGTAATATAAAATATAACATGAAATATAGATTGTCATGAACAAATTTCTCATGTCATGATGACTCGTGTCATCAACAGAGTTCTCATTGGGAAGAAAGAAGATACTAATGTGGAATGGGGGAAGGCAAGAAAGACTACCGGGGCTAGTATCTGAATTGGAGTTATCAGTAATCAGCATGAATTCATGATTAGATATAGATATATACATATAAATATATACATATTTGGATTTTTTCCCTTTATCTCTATCTGCTAAAAGTGCCTAGGAACAAGGAGCACATCTAGCACCCAGATCTTGGTGTCTAGATATCATCATCCCCTATGAAAAGGAACCAGAGATCCTAAGAGAAAGGAGAAATGGACTGGAGCTGGGAAGGTACAAGACACGTCTGGAATATCTTCTAGTGCCAGAGAGCAAGGGAGTGCTCAAAAGGATATAGGAGGCAGCTTGAAGGACTACTACCAGCCAAATCTAGGAAGTCCAGCCAAATCCAGAACAATTTGAGTAGCAACATCAATAAGGTAAGTAAGAGATTACAATCTATTAAAGAAAACATTAATCCATGAGCCCATACTGATAGTATATAAACAATAAATATATAAAGTAAAAGGGAAGGCTTTTCCTTACAGTAAAATGCCAACTCATAAATACAGAGGAAGTGGTAGAGTTGAAAATTATCATTTTGTAATGATCATAATATTCATTCAATCAATATCACAAACATGATGTACAGTACAGTTAAGTACTTATTTTCCTCTGAAATAATAAAATAAAATCCAAGACCTAAAGATTTATTTCCATACAAGTCTTCTTAGATAAAAATGAGGGTTATAATTGCTTTTAAGACCACTCTACTATGCTGTAATAACAATGATAAAGTTCTCTTCTGGTGAAAATTGGTACTCTGTGAACACCAAGTTTCATAGTTTGAAAGAACACCTAGGGTGACTGAAAAAAGGAAATGAGAATGGTTCCTTTCCTAAGCTCCAAACACACAGCATATATTACTTCTCAGGAAAGCATAAAACTGTTGTCTAAAAGCAAGAAAGGAAGAAAAAATAAGCTAGAGAAGGTGAACTAGTCTACAGAGTTTGAAATAGAGGAAAACAGATGTGGAACTCTGGTTCTAGGTGTAAAATAATTTATTTAAATTACAAATCACATAAAAATTAACCATACATCAAGTTCTTTTTTTTATTTCAAGTTTTTATTTAAATTCTAGGTGGCTAACAAATAGGGTAATATTGGTTTCAGGTGTAAAATTTGGTGATTCATCACTTACATATAACACCCAGTGCTCATCACAAGTGCCCTCCTTAATACCCATCTCCATACATCATTTTCTTAAGCAAAGGAAGAAGCCTAAGTCAGAGTTAAATTACATTAACATTGAAAAATGGAATATTAAAGCAGTACTACAGGTGTCAATTGGTCCCTGCTGGCCTATATCATTACGTTGTATGCTTACCATGGGTGGGCTTCATGATATGTAAATTATCTCTCAATAAAATTAAAAAAAAAAATCCTGCTGTCATTTATTGAATACCATAAGAGGAATTTGTACTAGGATTTAAAGAGCACTGCCCTCAGTGATATGCTGGTAAACTTTTAAAAAAGAGTTAACTGATAGAAAAAATGCTTAGCACATGATTTACAAATAATGATAAAAATCACAAGACTCTTTATTGTAAATTCCATACACCCACACTTCAGTGTGACTTGCTACTTGCAAAATCCACTGTCAGTTTTTACCAACAGCAGTGTCATGAATTCAAACTATAAATAAATGCTTGATTTTTATCCAAATCAGCAAAGAAGTTAGTCACATTACTGACAGTGTAGTTCTGGCATGAATGTTGGCTGATCTTTTTGTTTATATTAATGAGTAAGATAAAAGTGAAACAATGAGATGTATGCCAGGACTTCACTTGTAAGTGAAGTAAGTGATGTAAGCAGCTACTTTGCTGAAATCATGATGGTTTTCAAATACTGAAAGAATATTTCCTCAATTTTGGGAAGCTATTGATGATGTGACAGCCACAGATCAAACATTTTAAGTTTAATCTTCATTAACACTTTTACTATCACTTTAAGTCTGAAGACAACTGACAGTAAATCAAGCTCTGCTTTGTTTCATTTGACAATTTCCATAGTGTAAATACTTTCACCATGGCTAGTTTCAAGCAACCAATGTGACATCACCGAACGCAGAGTTGAGATGTGCAGTATCACATCAAGATCTCCATATATTTCCACATACAGATACAATAGACATAAATATTCTTACAAGCGTGGCTAATAGTAAAACATTGGAAAACAATTAGAAAGTGATGAGTTTTGAGGTTTTTAACTTCTGTTTTTAAAATAATTTAATTGATATAATTTAATTTTTAATAATGAAAGTGTTTAACCTCCAGCTCATTAAACTCCTGATATTTTTTTTTAAAGATTTTATTTATTTATTTGACAGAGAGAGAGACAGCGAGAGAGGGAACACAAGCAGGGGGAGCGGGAGAGGGAGAAGCAGGCTCCCCGCCGAGCAGGGAGCCCGATGCGGGGCTCGATCCCAGGAGCCTGGGATCATGACCTGAGCCGAAGGCAGACGCTTAACGACTGAGCCACCCAGGCGCCCCAAACTCCTGATACTTTAACAACTGGCTCTCATCGACCTGGTCTAGCACACCACTGACTGCCCCTTTTACCACTGAGAAAGCCAAAGCTCAGACAGGCTGTCACTAACTAGGCCTGGTCACACGGGACATGCCACCCAGGTCTGTCGAATTCCAAACTTTCTCCCATCCACTGTGCCTCTCTTTGAATGTAGTTGGCGATCTACTCACACATCAACACCCAAACACCTTAATGTGAGTGGATTTATCATTTGTTGGATAGTCATTGCTTTCCTTAGCAACAGGTGGAATGCAAAACCCGACTAGGCAAGGAGGCAGGAAAACACGGAAAGAGCACAACTACTTGACGGTTTCGTTCAAGACCTGGCATGATCGGTTCCCCCATGAGATTCGGCTAATTTAAGATTTAGCAACCAGCAACTGTGCAACAACTGGTAAAAATGATAGATCATTTATTGTTTTTTTTTTCTGTTTGTCATTCATTGTTGCTTTTCACACATTTTCACTGTATTTAATGAAAACGTTATTAAAGACTTACCTCAGCGGTCATAGCAAAGGACAAATATTAAAAATCAAATAAATAAGTTTCCAGGAGAGAAAGACAAATTTATCAAGAACAAATCACTTAGCTCTCAACACAAACAGAACTTTGGCCCAAGTCTGGCCCACTCCTTCTCCACTACATTATTTTCAAATAGGCCGCCTCTGCCATCCCTGACTGCTAACTAGCGGTCCCAGGCTGTGACATCACCACATCCCAGCGTCACATGTCCCACTTCAGGCAGTTAGGGACAAAATATTATGATAATTAGCGTTCGAACGCCACAGGTCACAAAATCGCTCAGGAACAATCCTAATTTACCCTGTGGAGTTCCAGTTCACAAGTGTTTTCAAACGTTTTAAACACAGTAGGTTTCAGCAAAAAAGCTCCGCCTTACCGAGCGCCCCGGCCGCTTCAACTTCACACACAGCCTCCGCAGCAGCGGCGGCGCTAGCGAAGCGCTACGCCTCCCGACAGCGCCAGAGCCGCACACGCGCATGCGCAGTCAGTTCCTCCGCTGGAGGCTCAGCCCCGCCCCTCAGAGACGCCGAGTTCCCTGAAAGGCACCCGGCGTGGAAAAGCTCGCGCGCAGGCGCAGTCGCGCTGCCTTCGCGGAGCCGGAGATTTTTTTCCTGTCGCGTGTCCTGGGTCTTTGGTTTGCGAAGTGCCGTTGGGCCCTACAGGTGCTGAAGGGCTGGGGTCGTGGAGCCCCATAAGGTGTCAGCAGCACGGAGGTGCAGGGTGTTGTCGAGGGTGCGGGGCCGGGCGCTGCCAGCGGCGCGCTCCGCCCCGGGGCCCCCGCCCCTGCTCTGGGCCAGGCCCCGGCTCCAGCTCCCGTCCCGGCCCCGGGCTCGCAGTTTACCCTGCTGGTGATGCACCCCTGCGGAGGGCAGGACGACTCTGCGGCCGAGGGCGTCCTGAGGCAGGCTCCGGCCCTGGGGGACGGCGCCGGTGCAGGCAAGCCCATTAGGTACCTGTGCGAAGTGGCGGGGGCTGGCGAGGAGGAGGCAGGAGAGGACGAAGCCGACCTGCTGGACACTTCCGACGCCCCGGGGGGAGGCGAGAGCACCGCTAGTTTGGAGGATCTGGAGGACGAGGAGACCCACTCTGGGGGCGAGGGTGGCAGCGGAGGAGCCCGGAGACGGGGCAGCGGCGGGGGCAGCATGAGCAAGACCTGCACCTTCGAGGGCTGCAGCGAGACCACGAGCCAGGTGGCCAAGCAGCGGAAGCCTTGGATGTGCAAGAAACACCGCAACAAGATGTACAAGGACAAGTACAAAAAGAAGAAAAGTGACCAGGCCCTGAACTGCAGTGGGTCCGCCCAGCCTGGCAGCGCGGGAAACGTCAGACTGGAGGTATCAGACCTTAGCTGGGGTCTTGGGGAGTGGGAGGTGGTTAGAAGAAACTCCACTCTTACCGCGAACCATATGGGCCAGGATGCTGGGGCTGGACTTGTGGTTGAGAGTGAGTGCTTGTCCTAAATTAAAGTTTATAAACACATGTTCAAATCCTTAACAGTTCTGTTGCACCCTTGTAATAGATGAGTAAATGTCAGTGGAAATGATGTGATATACATCAGCAGATCTGTCATTTCAAAGACCTGGGATATGGGCTGGAAGGACAGATAGTAGGTGATGGAGCTGGTTCATCGCCAAAGGAGGAGGCAAAGAGACTTAGGAACCTACATGAAATTGTAATTTGGAGAAGGTAATCTCTTCCTGATTTCATTACCGTATTCACAGCATACTGTTAATCAGTATCCCTATTCTTAGTAAACTGTTATTAGTACCCCATGCTTAGTACAGTGTTCTTAGTGTCCTGTTCTTGGTTAATCTTATTCTTTGTACTCTGTTGTCAGTAATTCTATTCTCAGTAGCCTCATACTTAGTAGACCTGTTCTGAGTACTCTCATGCTTAGTACCCTGTACTTTTAATACCTTGTTCTCAGTATCTCTGTTCTTAGTACCCTGTTCTCACTAGCCCTTTTCTTAGTGCCCCTAGAAAAGAAAATGGAATAATAATGGGGTGTAAGTCTCAGGAAGATTTTTGGAGTGTTTGATTTGAACTGTGTTGAAGAGTAAAGCCAGTGCTTTGGTGTTGGGCTTCTGGCTACAAATCTTCATTCCATCATTTGCTGGCTGTGTGGCCTTGAACAGGTTATTAAACTCTTAAGCTCAGCTTCTTCATCTGTAAAATAGGTATTAAAATGGTACCTGGTTCGGGGCGCCTGGGTGGCTCAGTTGGTTAAGCGACTGCCTTCGGCTCAGGTCATGATCCTGGAGTCCCGGGATCGAGTCCCGCATCGGGCTCCCTGCTCAGTGGGGGGTCTGCTTCTCCCTCTGATCCCCTTCCCTCTCGTGCTCTCTGTCTCTCATTCTCTCTCTCAGATAAATAAATAAAAAATCTTAAAAAAAAAAATGGTACCTGGTTCATAATGTTGCAGTGAATATGTGAGATATTCCATATTGAGTGTTCACACAGTGTCTAGCAGATAGTAAAAGTCAGGAAATCTTAGCCACTATTGTCATTATCAGTGGTATACTTTGAAGTTGTTATAGATAAGCAGATGTTTCATCCTGTGCGCTTTCCTCCTTTTAATAAAGGCTATAATCCCTCAGTACATTTTCATTGAAAAATTGAATCTTGTTAAAAATGATCCAGAAAATTTTTTAAACTGAAAGCTATCCTAGGATGTATTATAAAACTCTTTAAATTTCTTAGTTTTTGCTGGATTTGAACAGCTGCCTCATTGCTAAAATTTTAGACTTTAGAATTGTTAAAATGTGATGTTCTAAATTTTTAAAATTTATAGTCATCAGCATGTCACACTTCATTCACACTGATTAGGGTCTGCTTTTATCCCATTGAGTCTTAATCTGTTTAGGGTAAAATGACTTATCTGAGAATCTGATAAAACCTAATGAACTCTTTTCCCAGAAAAATACACATAGGTAGGTAGGTATTTAATTTTGCATACACATTATAGAGTTCAGGACCCCTGTGGATCTTAGGTTTAAGACCTGTATCCACATCCTTGTAAAATATATTTTATCAAATCTTGAATTACAAGTAATTATGGAAATAATCATCTCACTTATTACAGAATGAAAGTAAGGGTCATTGTTCTCTGTACATTCCAAATTCACTTCAGAATTCTTCACAGAGGGAGAATATACTTCTTTTCAAGAAAAGAAGTACTTTATCTATAGCTACCTTCTTTTAACTGTCCAGTTTTACATCTACAGTTTGAGGAACATGTATAAAAGGCAAATAGATACTGAATTAAGTCTCCCCTTCCCCCTCCCACAGAAAGGATTTTCCTATTCTAAAATAATTTGCTTATTCTAAAATAATTTGCATGACTTTTTTAGGAAAGAGAAGTAACTGCTATAAGCAAAAATTAATACCCTGCTATACCATTTGTCTTATGTTATGGGACACTTGACCAGTTCTGAGGAGATTTCAAGAGTTGTCTTTGTCTTTGTCGAACTGAGTGTAAAGAAAACAACCAGCAGTTACCATCAGGATATAATAAGGGCCACTGTATAATATTACTTTAATAGTGGAGAGGAGGATAGATCATTATAGGCTGAGATACTCTGGAAAGGTTTTGCAGAGAAAATATAACTCAGTATATGCCAGAAAGGGTGGCTAATAGTTTAAGCTTAATCAGCTAAGTTTCTTTTTTTTTTTTTTTAAAGATTTTATTTATTTATTTGAGAGAGAGAGAATGAGAGACAGAGAGCACGAGAGGGAAGAGGGCAGAGGGAGAAGCAGACCCCCTGCTGACCTGAGCCGAAGGCAGTCGCTTAACCAACTGAGCCACCCAGGCGCCCAATCAGCTAAGTTTCTTATATGCCAGGCACTGTGCTAAGCTGTAAATGGAGTCTCGCACCCTTCAGCAATGGTACATAGATGCTATATTTTACATGCATGGAAACTAAGGCACAGAGAGGTTAAGTAACTTGGCCTACGTCATATAGCCAGCAAGTATTCAAACCCAGGCAGTCTGATTCTAGAGCCTTCACTCTATCCCCATATTATACTGCTTCCTTAAAATTTTGGTAGATAAAAGAAAGAGAAACACATCTTAGTAAAGAAAAGGAAGTGGGAATACAGAAGACACTTTTGGGAAGAAGCAAGGGGACCATTCTAACTAAAGCAGAATATTTAGGTGGAAAATTCATGGAAAATAAATTCGGAAAGAGAATTTGTAGCCAGTTCTTGTATGGTATTGAATGCCAAACTATAGGACTTGGGTTTGGAGTCTTCAAACGAAGTTTCTAATTAGGAAGTAACAGGGGCTATACTCTAATGGGGTGGATTACAGCTGAGGCCTATAGATTTAGAGATTCTTTAGGAGATCATTATAGTAGGACTGATAAGTGGTGATAGGGGTCTTCTGTAGTGTGAAAAGCAAGATTAGAAATTAAGGTATTTAAAATCATTTACATAAATCAAGTTAAATACGGAACAAATGTATATGACATTTAGTCCATGCATCTAAAAAATATGCTACAGGAGAGACATAAAGGAACTAGGGATAAAAGAATAGACTTATGGGAGTGATCATTATCCTTAAATATCTAAAAGGCTATCATTTGGAAGAAGCAGTAGGTTTATTTTGCATAGTTCTATGTAACTAGGACTTTTAAGTAAAAATCACAAGAGATATATATTTCAGCTCAGTCGAAATAAAAGCTTACCTAAATGTTGGATTTATTTAAAACTAAATGGGATGCCTCAAAAGTTGGTAAACTCCTTAGGGCAAAAGGTGTTGAAAATTTTTGAAAAGGGAATCCCAAAATTATAGAAGTTTGGACTAGCTGACTCAAGGTTATTTCTACTACAAGTTTCTGTGATTTTGTGACATTAACATTGTGAATCCGCATAGTGCTTTATTTGGGGTTGTGAGAATATAGGGTACTCTGCCATCAAGTCAGTTTCATGGTTCCATTTCTTGTGCAAATAAAAATGAAACAGTGCCACACATAGTTAATCCTATGGGGAGAGAGGAAGAAATTATTTTTGTTTCCTTTAGGTATCAGAATGCTCTTTTTACGGTTTTGTTTGTTTTTGTTTTTTTGTTTTTGTTTTTACATTTCATGGCCTAAAATGTTTAGGGATTGAACATTTTTGTCACGTTGGGCTGATAAACTTCCCATAATGAAAGAGAGAAAGTGGATATTCTAAGAGAACTCAGAGGCCAGTAGAGAGAGAGGTCGAGAGAAGAAAACAGCTTCTAATCATCTAAATGAAGAGCAAAGGGAGAAGAGTAAATTTACATATGACATGGCTTTATGGTAAAACATCTATAGTTTTATATTTGCTTAGCATTTTTGGATGTGATCAGGATTGTATCGTGGTTTTATAAGAGTCAGAATATCTCAGTTAACTACAGTATTTGGTTATGCCAGGAAAATTGTGAATATTTAAGATTCTGTCAAGGAATTGGAGATACATATTTGGTAGTTAGGGCTGCTGAGTTTATTTGGGTAAGGATGTCTCAGAGTATGGTTTTCTTTTTAGGACTTAGCTATTTTGTCTATACCAGTGGCAGGAGATTATTTATACCAGTGCTTTCCAGTCTTTTCAAAGCCAGTTTGTCATTTTTTCCCTAGTGACTTCCAAATTTTGGAAACTTTGTCTATCAGTTGCTTCTTTAATATTTTACTGTCTACCCCCCTGTTTAATTGTTGCTGTTAACTGGACAAAAAACTATCGAAGTGTCTCTAGCAATATGTAAATTGCCTTTGAGTTTATGTATTCCATCCAAAGGCAAGCAAACTTTGTTTTGGCCTGGATAGCTGCATCTAAAGAGAATGTTCAATTTCCACTTGGCACTTTTTGTAATATTGAAAATACCTCCCAAGTAACTCTTTGCTCCTCCCACCTCTGCCTCACTATTGATTTTGAGACCTTCAAGAGACTGGAGATCTGAGGTTGGAAACTGGAGGGGGAGGGAGTGAGGAGTGTTCTATAAAATTAAGTGCCAACATTTTATCTATGAGGGATTTTCCCAGAGTTTCACAGGGACTGGGCAAGAAGGAAGAGAAGCTGAGGACCCATTCATTACATCATTGAAAGCGTGCAATAACGGATTATTATATTATGTTAATTGTTAACCCTGTTTGCATTTTTATCATTTATCCCAGGAAAGTACAGATAATATACTCTCCATTGTTAAACAAAGAACAGGAACCTTTGGGGATCGTCCTGCAAGACCTACTCTTTTAGAACAAGTGTTAAATCAAAAAAGACTGGTAAGTATCTGTAAAGTACTTACAAATGCATTATCAGAAGTTGTTAAAATTATTTAGATTTTTGAGATTTTAAAATTTGCTCAGCTGGTCATCAGAATTGATTGTTCCTCTGCCGGTACACACTGGAATCTCATAATGCTCTCCCAAGACAAACCTTTATCCCTGACTAAACCTTGAATATCTGAGCAAAATGGAGTTTTAAAACAGACTTTGTACTGAATTCTGTGGTTTATGGACAAACGCGTTAGTGGTATGGAAGTAGAATGAGACCAACATTTAATAAGGATCTCTATTCTAAATCTGCTAGAAGTCATCAGATTTCGGTCAGAAAAGGAGAGATTTTTCAATAAATAAGGAAATAATTGGGTAATAATTTTAAGACAAAGAGAATTTAGCTCATCATATCACTACACATCAAACTAAATTCCTGACAAAGATATTTAAAATTAAAATAAAAAAAATAGAATTGAGACTTAAAAATCTTTTTCTAGCTTAAAAGAAATAGAATTACAAAGAAATGAATACTGTAGTCAAAAATGGTGGTAAAAATGCAAACTTCAAACTAACATAGGAAAAATATTTGCAACACATATAAGACACTAATAGTTAATGTGGTTGACATTTTTAGTTTACAAAATATTCATATAAATTGATGAGGAAAAAATGTTGGCTTCAAGTACATTGCAAAAAATATAAACAGGAATAAAAGCAGAAATGCTACCATTAAATGATGTGAAAAGGTATTCAATATCAGTAAAAATCACAATAAACAATACAACAAATGAAAATTATTTAAAAGACATCACAGTGATGTTGGGGGTTTCATGAAATGGGCACTCTCATTCTGTTGGTGGTATCGTATATGTATCAGACTTCTAGAAAGCAGTTGGGCAGTGGTATCAGGAGTCTCTAAAATGGTCATCCCTTTTGGAGCGCCTGGGTGGCTCAGTCGGTTAAGCAACTGCCTTCGGCTCAGGTCAGGATCTCGGTCCTGGGATTGAGCCCCGCATCGGGCTCCCTGTTCCTCCGGAAGCCTGCTTCTCCCTCTCCTGCTCCCCCTGCTTGTGTTCCCTCTCTCGCTTTCTCTGTCAAATAAATAAATAAAATCTTAAAAAAATGAATAAATAAAAAATAAAATAAAATGGTCATTCCTTTAGCTCAGCAGGAAATAAACCCTATATATGGATAAAGTTAAGCATAAAGATGTTGCCAGAAATGTAATTATCACAAATAGTAAAATAGTAGTTAAAACAACCTAAATGTTCAACAGTTTTATAAAAGCTGAGTAGATTATTGTGCATTCACTTAATAGAATATTGGTACATCTTTTCAAATAATTTTTTATTGAAGTATAGTTGACAATAAATAAGTTTTAAACAAATAACTAGAAAATGTACCCTGCTCTAATGTTAAGTTTTAAAATCAGTGTTTAATGATAGTATTTCCACCTCGCTTGGTTTATCTTTTTCAATTTTGGGGGACCAAGGTTTTTTTTCCCCTCATCAATTTATAGAAGTATTTTATTAAAGTAAAAGCATATTAACTATAGTCTGTTATATTTGTTATATGACTGTATTTAGAAATGGTACGTGTACAAAACTATTGGTTTTTTTTTTAGATCATATTCTGTCTTTTCTGAAATTTTTGTAATGTGCTAATACTACTTTTATGAATACCTATATATGTATACACACACACACACACACACACACACATTCTTTTTAATTTCTTCAGAAAGACTTAATAGGCTAGTGGGAGAAATTGAATCCTTACATGGATTTCCAAACTGGCATCCAACTGCTATTTTCACATGTGGCCCGTTTTCATATCCTTGTTTTTCTTGCTGTCATCCTGGGCCAGTGCTATTCTTGGCTGTTTGCTCTTATGTTTCAGAGATAGTATATATGCTGGTGTAACGTAAAGCATTTTCTTTGTGTACAAAGTCACCGATAAGATTAAGCTTCACCCATTACTTTAGGTCTTAGTATTTTGATGTATGACATCAAATTTTATTATTATTAGTTTGCACTTTAACACAGTGCATCAGGTGCAAGTGTGAATTCAATTCAGGTGTGTTTTGTTTTGTAAGCATATTGTGCCTTGTATAGAGACATATCAGAGTAATTTTATAGCATGAAGACAATCTAATCCCGTAAGAATAATGTTAATAAATATATTTTTTCTTTTTTCTTTTCAAGTCATTACTAAGAAGTCCAGAAGTGGTGCAATTTTTACAGAAACAGCAACAACTATTAAATCAGCAAGTTTTGGAGCAAAGACAGCAGCAGTTTCCAGGAACATCAGTGTGAAGGAATTTATCAAGAAGATCCACATGTTTTTTATTTTGTTATAGAAGATGGACATATTTTTATACTAAAGATAAATGGGGTTAGATATGCCAGTAAAACATGAACAGTCATTTTCCTGTAAATGTATTTGTGCATTTGGGGATAAATAAGTATTGCACTTTGTGCATTACTATGAATTTGAAGAAACAGGTTACCTTTCCAAAATAACATTTAATTACAGTTGTTTTTTTAAACAAAGTATTCCTCTTCAGTCATCGTTACTGAAGGTAATGAAGCAGTTACTTTCTGTGGAAGTCACAAAGTTAATAGATATTAATTTTTGATCATTTAGTTCAGTGGTTCTTATCAAGGGGCAGTCAGAAATGGATGAACATGTTTTTGGTTGTCACAGTGATCTTGAAAACTCCTGGTTTTTAGTGAGTGGGTCAGGAATCCTAAATGTTCTACAGTGTCTGGAATGGCCTTTCACAACTAATAATTATCTCACCCACAGTGTCAATAATCCTCCTCTTAAGAAACACTGATAGTTGTGATGGTAAAATGTAGTTGGGGCACCTAAAATTGGGTTCTTGAAATAACTTTTTCTTTACAGTTAAGACTGGAGCTGTCAAAGAGGTAAGCGAATTTTAAATGTATAAGGAAAATGATCATTGTTAATTATCTGTGAAATTAGGATGTGCATTTCTTTTCAGAGATGTGCTGGTAAAACCTAGGAGAGGGGTTAACTAAGTACACTGGAATGAAAGCATCTCCTAAAATTGGCCTCTCATTTCATGTTACCTATTAGTGTTCTCTCTTTTAAAGCAGACTTGTGTGTTGAATTTGTGAGCAGTATAGATGTATCTCATTCCACCAATGTCAGGACAAAAACAATTTTTTAATACGAATTTCCTTTTCAAAAAGAGATTCTGAAAGTAACAATAACGCTCCAACATTTTGTCAATGTTTTTAAAAATTGAGCAAATTTAAGATCGTGTTATTCTTAAAGTAATGTTCAAAGAATGATGATAGATAATCTGGATGGATACTTTTTTCTTGTATTGTCTCCTAGGAAAACTTTGAAAAGACATACCTTCCAATAAGAGTAACAAATCAAATGTCAAGAGAGTATTTCCAATGTTAGATAATAAATTTATGTCTCTTTAACTGTGCAAAAATGTGTTCATTTCTTGGGTTTTAAGCCCTGAAATTTATATCAAGTTAAACTTAGTCAAGGCTGTTCTAAGAAGTACTTAAGGAGAGAGAATCTTTTTGTTCATCTTTTATGTGTGTTTTGTATCTGTGTATCTGTGCAAAACCACAGATTTTACCAAAATTATTCATTAAAGTCCAGTTGTAGACCTTTCAGTTGTCTGATTCACTTACTCTGTTTAGTTTTTTCATGCTGGATGCAAAGGAATTCATTTACACTTGTTATTAACTATTAGTTCTCTTACTCATGGTGTTGGAGCTTTATCGAATCCCTACAGTATAAGTTAATTTTTATAGTAAAAAAAATCAGGGGCGCTGGGGTGGCTCAGTCAGTTAAGCATCTGCCTTCAGCTCAAGTCATGATCTCAGGGTCCTGGGATCGAGCCCGCATTAGGCTCGCTGCTCTGTGGGGAGTCTGCATCTCCTGCCTGTGGCTCCCCCTGCTTGGGCTCTCTCTCACTCCCTCTCTCTGGCAAATAAATAAATAAAATCTTTAAAAAAAAGAAAAAAGAAAAAAATCAGATTATCTTTCAAATGTAATAGGAGGGATAGGAAAAGAGGGAAAGTAATAAGCCAGGGAGTGCTGAATTAAAATAAGAGGGATTGAATATGTAAATATAAATATCTCAGTTTATGCTTACAGACAGCTCATTAAAACAGTACGGTTTTTACTTATTTTGGGTAGATTTATTGCAGTGTATCCCCACTTGTATATCCCTTCATGTACTCCAGACTTGTGCAATATGACTTTTCTGCTTCTCCCACCAGGAAGTTGACTTTATTCACCTACCCCTTAAATCTGAAGGACTGGCCTTGTGACTTGTGTTAGCCAATAGAATGCAGAATAAATAATATATGCCAGCTTCGAGTAGATTTCCAAAGATTTTGAACACTTCCACTTGATCTTTTAGAACCCTACTCAGCTGCTGTGGTGAACAGCCAGACGTGTGAGTGAGGCCGTGCTAGACTAGCTCTCCCCCAGCCACCCTGCTAGCTGACTGCAGATGCATTTGACCCCAGCCCAAATCAACCAAACCTAGCCCAGATTTGCAGAATGAGCCAGCTGACCTGTAGACTTGTGAGCAATAATAACTGTTTATGATAGTAAGCCACAGTGTTTTGGGGTCATTTGTTATGCAGCATTCTTGAGAGCGGGTAACTGATACACCTAGCTATATAATTATTGCTGCTTAACAAGTGACCCCCCAAATTTAGTGGTTTATTAATTTTTTATTATCTCACAGTTCTGGATATGGTTACTATAGTTTTTAGTAGCTGTACAAATGCTTTCAAGCTAGGTGTGCTAGACTGTACTTTCCAAAGATGGCTACTACAGGGTCTCCCACTCCACATGCTCTTATGTGATGTGGCCCATTAAGAACGGGATTTTGGGGTGCCTGGGTGGCTCAGTCGTTGAGCGTCTGCCTTCGGCTCAGGTCATGATCCCAGGGTCCTGGGATCGAGCCCCGCATCGGGCTCCCTGCTCGGCAGGAGGCCTGCTTCTCCCTCTCCCACTCCCCCTGCTTGTGTTCCCTCTCTCGCTGTGTCTCTCTGTCAAATAAATAAATAAAATCTTTAAAAAAAAAAAAAGAACGGGATTTTATTTTTCTACCCCCTTGAATCTGGGCAGGCCCTGTGACTGCTTTAACAGAATATGGCAGAAGTAATGCTGGGCCAGTTTGTTTGAGGCTAGAGGAAAGGAGATATAATAAATATAGATGTGGTATATTCGTAGTAATAACAGCATAAAGGAATTCACATTTTCCAACAAAGTCAGAAGTCAACTGCCAAGGTGGAGTGGGAGAGTTGATAAAAAGCTTTAGGAAAAGGGGAGAAGTTAGGAAGATACATTAAATGAAGTCAGTGAGATGGCTAATAGCTAGTAGCCTGTCAATAATCCCCTGATAATCTGTTTTTCCCTTCTTTCATAGTAATAGAATTTTGTGTTGGGAACATAGCCACACAACAACGTAGCTGATTCTCATATAATACCATGCCAAAGAATCCAGACACAATGTGTGGATGATTCCATTTATACAAAGTACAAATGCAGGTGAAGCTTACTGTTAAAATTCGGACGTGGTTAGCCTTGGTAGGGGGCAGAGTCCAGGAGGAGACATGAGGATGCTTCTGGGGTTTTGGTATTACTCTTCTTGTCCTATATGCCGGGTATGCATGTGTATTCTGTTAATGAAAGTTCAGCAAACTAAACATTTTATACATCATATACATGTGATTTTTACATTTTTCAATATTTTGTATGTCAATTTTTTTTTTTTTTTGAGACTATTTGTTGGCTGCCCTTGCAGCTCAGTGAGACCTCGTGAGTAAGTTAATGGCCAGTAGGGTAGAAGCAGAAATGATGTGTGCAACTTCCAGCTAGTGCCCTCTAAAAGAAAGCAGGCAGCCCACTTTCCCCCTCCCTCTATCTAGCTCCTTAGAATGTGGACCAAGCAGCAGATCACCTGTAGGCCAAATGTGGGTAATTCACTGAGGATGAGGGAACAAGAGAGAAGGAACCTGTGTCCTTGGATGGCCTCAAGGAGCAGAGCTACCATCCTAGCCAGAAACCGATTACCTGCAAGAGAAATGGAATATCCTGTGTCTGCCCTGATTATTATGTCTTCGTTACATGCAGCCAAACTATAGCCTAAATAATACTGCAGGTGAAACTATAGCCTAAATAATACTGCCGAATGGCATTAAAGATTTGGCATACTGGAAGCCAGGACTCTATAATTCTGCATTCTGCAGTTACGTGACACTATTTTGTGGGGCTCAACCAGCTGTTGTAGTAGGAAAGATGTATTGCAGGCTTGATCTCAGGTTCATTTAGTGGAAGAAGAGGACGAGATTAGGATGCTTTTGAGAGAGTACTTTCAGTAACAGAGTTCAGGCTGAGCAGAGGAGAAACGAGGCCAACAAGGAATGGGGTTTTCTATGAGACTGCCAATCAAGTGTCAGAAGAATGAGCGAGCATGAGATATCTAAGCTAGGACACTAGCAGTACTCATCACAATGGGTTAACGATGGCCCCAATGTTATTAACACTCCGTAATAACATATGTTTCAGTAAATCAAGCTCTTTGAAATCTTGTAAGACCATTCCCAGGCTTCTACTTGAGTGTGATTCAGAGGGGTGGGTAAACAAGCCTGCAGGATTTAATGACAGAAACATCACTCCAGGAGGGCTCACTTCAGGGAGAAACCCAGTGATTTACTTCAGCTCATCAGCTCATCAGCTCTAGAGTATTGCAAAAACTTGCTAAAAAGTGATAACGAAAGAAAACTAAAAAATAGATCTTTTGCTTCAGAAGTAGTTAATCCAAACTACTGTGGAGAAAAAGAAGACGACCAACCAGATGGCCCTCAAAAGAATAGTCAAAGGCAATATTGGCCAAAAATTTTAAGTGGGCTATAGTCAAAGACTTAATTATGAATAGGCAAATGTGAAAGGTTCTAACAATCTTACCAGAAATTATATATAAAGATATATTTATACACACATACAAGCTTGTATACAAAACCGGGAGTTGCTTCCATAAGGCAAAATTGGGGCACTGATGATATAGAGTAGCAGAATGGGGGAGTTCAGTGGTTAGGAGACCATCGTTTATCAAAATAATCTTTTGTACTGCCTGAATTTTTACCAGTGCATGGATAACTTTTTCGAAAATGTTTTTATTGCAAACTGAAATCTTATTACAAATTAAGAAGAGTACTCTGTTTATGCTTTTTCCTTTGCTTTCTATTTCAGTTTACAGGAAGAAATGTTTTTACTAATAAATCTTCATTTCCATATATTTAGCACTTATTTGTAGTGCAGTTTCCCCCTGTAGTTTCCTACCATCCATTCTGAGGCCCAAATGTAAACTTCCCTCCAGGAGGTGCATAAAGAAATACATTATAATCTAAAGACCGCATGACAATGATTTTCTAGCATTTTATAATTTTCAAAAACAATTCCAGCTACTTACTCTTCCGACAATCCCACAGTGTATGCACAACAGTTATTTTGTAGATGCGGAAGCAAGCTTGCAGAGGTTGTCACTTGCTCAAGATTGCACAATTAGCTGTATTCAAATCCAGGACTTCTGACTCTAAGTTACTTACTGCACACTGTTGTAAGTTGTGTGAGCCGTGTATGTAATCATGGTGAGGCCAGTGCAGTTTTAATATGGACTTCACATTTGACAGTAGATGCACTATCATAAATAAATAAAGCCTTTGTACACTAACCCTTGAGTTTGGGAACATGTTAAAAAAAGACAAATATTATTTACACCTTAATTATACTACTTTAGAAAGTACTTCCATATGCTAATTCATTTGAACCTCAAAACATGGTAAGTATTGTCCCTGTTTTTGGATGAGGAAAGAAACTCAGAGAAGTGACTTGTAAAACAGGTCTGTTGGATGCAGAGCCAAGACTTGAATTAAATTTTGTCTCCAGAAATGATGCTCTGCCCACAGTAGAATGTTGTTGCTAAAGTAGGAGCTAACACTTCTAAGTGCCTAGTTTCAAACACGGTAGGCACTTCAATATATGCTAATTTTTTCAAGTTTCTGTACGCACACATATAATTTTATATAAATACATCAATGTCATCATATTGTGTATACTGAGGATTTCTGGTTTAGGTTCTCCCTTTTGTTTCATTTTTTGGCTTCCCACCCTCAGTCTTCCACGTACTGCCCACCTTCCAGTATGTCAACAACCTAGCATGTATTCTTCCTTATTTTTTTCTGTTTTGCAAATCTTAAACACACATAGGCACACATATAGCAGCTGTCAGTTACATAAAAATGTGGGCATATTTACACGTCAGCATATTACTTTTTTGTGCTCCAGTACTGTGTAGATAGAAGTCCCCCCAAGTCACTTCTATAGCTCTGATTCATTCCTTCAGATGGCTCTAGAGCATCTCATGATAGGAATGTGTCATCACATTCAATCATTCCACTGTTGATGGCGTTCACTTGGTGTCCAGTTTTCTGCCACTATGAACAATGCCGCCTCCCTGTAGTGTATCCTTATGTACTGGTAGGTCCTGGTGGTTCAATGGCCTTGGAATAGATTCTTGGAATTGTTGGGTGGAGGGAAATATATAGATAGGTGTTTTCTTTAGATATATATCTTTCCCCCCAAAAAGGCTCTAGCACTGCAAATGTCTACTAGCAACAAGGAAGAATTTCTTTCCCTCCTATCTTTGCCAGCAGGAATTACTGTTCTTTGTTAACTCTTCCTTGATAGATATGTACTGCTAATTGTTACATTTATTAACATTTCTCTCAATAGTGGAAAATTTGAGTACCTCTTCATATATGCTTGTTCATTATTTAGATTTGTTCTTCTGTGAATCAACTAGTCATATATTTAGGCCTCCTTTTTCTACTCAGTATGCAAAAGTCTGGTGAATATTATAAAAATTAACCCTGTCTGGGGCGCCTGGGTGGCTCAGTCGTTAAGCGTCTGCCTTCGGCTCAGGTCATGATCCCGGGGTCCTGGGATCGAGCCCCGCATCGGGCTCCCTGCTCGGCGGGAAGCCTGCTTCTCCCTCTCCCGCTCCCCCTGCTTGTGTTCCCTCTCTCGCTGTGTCTCCCTCTGTCAAACAAATAAAATCTTTTGAAAAAATTAACCCTGTAATTTTTTCAAAAGATTTTTTTTTTGAGAGAGAGAGAGAGAGAGAGTGTGTGCACGAGTGGGTGGGGGGGGAGGAGCAGAGGGAAAGAAAGAAGCACACTCTTTGCTGAGCAGGAAGCCCAATGCTTCCCAAATCTAAAATTTGCCTACTTACTTCTTTTGTGGTATTTTGCCATACAAGGTTTTAGTTTTTATATATTTTAACATATCTGATATTTATTTTGTGGCTTTTGGGTTTCCAGGGTTGGTTTAAAAGATCCAATTTGGGATCTTTCAAATGATTGTTGCTTTATAATTTCCTGTTTCTTTTTCTAGAATTAGAAAACATAATTAGTACAGGTATTGTCAAACTGTCCTAATTTCTTTTGTGTATTTGACATGGAAAATTTAGTATTCTTTTATCATTGTGACTCCTTCAGCTCATTTTCTTTAGCTATGAAAATGAGTATTATAATCATGACAACAGATGCTGTTGAATGACACATACATTCACCTGTTTTCAGATAGCAATTTATTAAAAAAAAAAGATAGTGATTTATTTTAAAATGGGCTGAACTGCCCCACTATAGAAAAAGATCTGATTAAAATGCTGCTTTTATTGAGTTTTAAAGTTAACAAATGTTTTTAAAACTATCTTAGTGAAGATATTTGAACTGTTTAATAATTAGATGAGTTAATCTCATCTCCTTCTCAGGACACGGACTACTTTCCTGTATTATCCTAACATTTATTACTTACCCTCCAAATAATCATTTGTATTATTCTAAAGCATTAGAGATTAATGGTTTTTTGTTATTGTATACTGCAGCAAAATAAACAAATCTTCCCTCTTCATAGCTTTAGCCTAGTGATATAGAAACGCGTAAGATGTGTGCTTGTTGGTCAGAAAGCACCCAGCCTTCCTCTCCAAAGTGAGCACCTGAGAGTTGCTCCCTGTGTCTTTCTTAAGATGTGAAAAACAACCAGAAGAGAAGTTATGACTAGTGAGATTTTGTTTTCCTCTCTTATAACTGCACCTTGTATCATTTACTGTCCTCAAATTGGAGACCACAGCCAGCACTAATAAGATTTTATACCAGTTGCCTTTGAAGATCTAGTAACAAACAGGATATATTAATAGTATTATATTAATATTAAGCATTTGCACAAAAATGTATTACTACTTATTATAATTATATAAAAATACACGTACATACCTGAACTTCCCCATCATGTTGATTAGAATAATCTGTGGGGGGATTGTAACTGGAACAACATCATTTCCTTCAGAAAGTGAGGGAATCGGAGTCTTACAGAAATCAGTATTTTTCTAAGATCATCAAAAGTTGTCTGCTACTATGAAAACTCAGGTTTGTTTTTAGCAGGGTAGTGCTCAGAGACCGTTTTTTCCAGGCTCCTATTATACTTACAAAGCTGGCCTTTTCTTTCTAAAAGAGACTTCATGGGGGGTGCCTGGGTGGCTCAGTCAGTTAAGTGACCTACTCTTGGTTTCAGTTCAGATCATGATCTCAGGGTCATGAGATCCAGCCGGTGTCGGGCTCTGCACTCAGCATGGAGTCGGCTTGAGATTCTTCCCCCTCCTTCTCCCTCTCCCTCTGTTCTTCCCTCTGCTCGCACTCCCGCTCTCTAAATAATTTTTTTTTTTTAATAAAATAAGGGTTGCCTGGGTGGCTCAGTCGGTTAAGCGTCTGCCTTCGGCTCAGGTCATGATCCTGGAGTCCCAGGATTGAGTCCAACATCGGGCTCCCTGCTCAGCAGGCAGTCTGCTTCTCCCTCTGACCCTCCCCCCTCATGTGCTCACTCTCAAATAAATAAAATCTTTAAAAAATAAAAATAGACTTCATGGCATGAACACCCTGCCTTTTGTGCTAGTGAGTGGACCCGTGTGTCCAGGAAAGTGAGAAAAAGCCAAGCATTCCTCTCATATTGAGGTACCCTTTTCTCTGCCTTACATTGAAACGATATGTTCCTGTTTCCCGTGTCTTTTCTATTTCTCCTTCACACCAGTGAACAGCAACAGTTGAAACTGTCCTATACTCACTAGTCCCAGACATTTGCTGCCTGTAAATAGGGCACAAAGTCCATCCAATATCTTATTTCTCGAACACTTTCGGCTTTGTCTGCAATTGGAAAATGACTACAGCCCCTGCCCAGGATGGGCATTGCCTATTCTAAACCAGTACGAGAACTTAAAACTGAGACTCAGGGAGCAACTCTCAGGTGCTCACTTTGGAGAGGAAGGCTGGGTGCTTTCTGACCAACAAGCACCTGGCCCTGAACTCTCCTAGATGCAAGTGGAAGGTCAGATGCTGGGGTCACCAACACATCAGCAAAGGGACAGCAGGGTCCTCAGAAGCCAGTGCTGCCTTCCTGTCTACACTGTACCCTCGCTGGGAAATGGAATAGCTCACCTCTGCTATTAATAATTGGAAGCAGGGATTGATCTATTTCGAGCAACCAAAACAGCAAGCCTTCCCACGTAGTCTAGGAGAGAGATGCAAGTATTCTGAACATCTCCTACATAGCTGATGTACTGGCAAATCATCTCGAGCCAGGATACTGATCAGAACCAGAGGAGCAACCATACAATAATACATGGGAGGTGCTCCCAAATAGGCATGCCTGCACTTTGTGAGAAGAAGCAACTCTCACCTGAGGCCTCCTGATGAATCAAAGACAAGGTCTCATCAACATTCCAAACATAAGAACGACGGTGAGGAGCACCGTTTCCGTTATCCAACACACCACGCACACCACCTCAAAGCATGATGGCTTAAAATAGGCACCTTTTTGTTGTTGTCGTTGCCCACACGCTGTGGGCTGGCTAAGCTCAGCTGAGGGGTTCTGCTGGTCGGGCTTGGGGTGTCTCATGAGGCTGCTTACAGAGGGGAGCACAGCTGGGGTTGGAACACTCAGGGTGGCCTCTCAGTCCTCCAAGCAAGACTTGGCAAACTATGACACCCTGCCCCGGGCCAAATCCGAAGCACAGCCTGTTTCTGTTCTGCCGCAGGCTAAGAATAGTTTTTACATTTTTAAATGGTGGAAGAAAATCTAAAGGAAAACATTTCATGACATGTGAAAAATAGTGAGATTCAAATTTCGGTGTCCATAACATTGTACTGGAGCCCGGCCCCGCTCACTGTTTGCACACTGTTTACAGCTGCTTTGGCACCGCAGTGCTAGAGCCACATCAGAATTCCTCAGGCTTCCTCCTAATCTTTACCGAAATTTACATTTTGAAAATAAGCGCTTGGCATAAACACAACTGTAACTGTTTAACCGTCAAAGCTACCTTTCTTTGCTACAGCAGTGCAGCTGAGAACCTATTCCCAAACCAAATCATAAGCAGGTTTCTCTAACCCCACCAGCTACAGCATGCAATTGGAGGCTTGCAATTATTTTATTTCAAAGAGGAGAAATGAGGGGCGCCTGGGTGGCTCAGATTATGGTCCCGGGGTCCCGGGATCAAGCCCCAGGTCAGGCTCCCTGCTCAGCGGGAGTCCTGCTTCTCCCTCTGCCTCTTCCCCCTGCTTGTGCTTGCTCTGTCTCTCCAATAAATAAAATCTTTAAAAAAAAAGAGAAATGAACTACACGCTGATTTTTTAAAAAGGGGAATTGGAAACAAATATCATTTCTGCTTTTACAATACGAACCCCAAATGCCTTTCTAAACAATAGCCGGAAAACGATGAACATGAATAGATATAATCCTGTCCCTTAAAGAGCTCCCAGTCTGGCAGACAGTTGGACAAGTAAACAGTGCGGTGCAGGAATTAATAACTGACCACTGAGGAGCACAAGTATGATGGCAGCACAGAGAGCAGGCACCCAGCCTGGCTCAGGAAGGTCTTGGGTGACTTGCTCAGGGAACTGATGGGAAGGAAGACAAGCGGGATTGGCCCAGAAGCCTTCCCAGGTAGCCCCCTAGGGCCTGATGGAGCGCAACCTGCCACAACCAATGATGCACTGCCCTTGACTGGCGTACTCATTCATCTTCCTCCACAAACCTGCAAATTCCTTTAAAGGCAGAAACGGTGTTATGTGCCATTTCATCTTCAGTGCCTGCTGTATTATCTACAGTGGCTGATGCGTAAGAACAATCTGATAAATGAATATGCACAGGTTTCTAGGATGAAAATATCTCTTCTCTAAGATAGGTTACTGTTTTAAAGACTCTCTTGTATGTCTATGCCACGCTATATTAAAAAAATCTGTACTAGTGAGTGTTTGAAATGCCAATACCAAATATCAGAGGCAGGAACAGGATCGGGAACCATGAAGATGCAAAAGCAGACAAGACATAATCACTGTTCTCCATAAACTCACAGCTTGAACGGGAGGTCTCACAACCGCCGCCTACAACTGAACCAGAATAGCCTTTCACTTGTTTATAGTTTGGAAGTCGACAAATACCTCTTTTGAATAAAGGGAGCATTTCTTAAAAAAATTAAAAAGGAAAACCTTGATCAAGTTAATGAGAAGGCTAAGCTTTCCTGAAATATTTACATATTTTCCCCCTCCATTTTAAGACTAAAAGGAAATGGAGGGAACTGAGAACTTCCTCCTGGATTTTATCTTACTTTTTCCTCACTAGTCATCTTTAGCACTTTTCCTGATACTTAATATATATGTACAATGAACAGATGTTTACAATAATAAAATTGTTCCTTCTTATATGTCGCAATATCACCTAATATTTACCACTATCCAGAAAAAAAGCCTCTATGCATATCCTCTCTAAAATTACCACAAAATATCTCCAAGATTCTATACTTAATGCCAGGGATACCAAGATGTTTAATTCAAAACCATTACCTAATTTCTCTATAGCATGTTGGATTTTAAAAGCATCTCATTTTCAAAATAAGATGGTTTAAATCACTTTAAAGACCCATATACAGTGACCTTTCTATGATGTTTGTAGGGAAAAATGAGCCAGAACCATATAGGTACAGTATTGTTTATTATAAACAATCACATAACAGTATAAGTGTGCATTTGAAGGATAATTGAAGCCTAGATATGATCATCAAAAGCATTACTTAAATAGAAATGGTTTCTTTTCTTGTTGGTTTGTGTTACATTAATTTGAACATGTCAGGATCCCCTAGTCTTGTCATACAGTTCAACTGCTAAATCATAACAGGGGAAGACAAATTTGGAATGCACATTATAGTTTGCTTTAGTTGTTGAATATACATACCAAATATTCAGGACACATTCAAAGTTAGGCAGATGCTTAAAGTCTAGCAGGTGATATTTAGAAAATGCTTTTGTTGTTGCTTCTAATCCCTTAGAAGACAATGAAAAGGGGATTGATTCTAAGTGCTAGTGCTATGTTGTTGTTCAACTTTTCCTGATTTATACTGGATGTAAAAAAAAAAAAAAATAAGGTAAATGTGTTGAAAAGTGACATCTTTATAGTTCCAAAGCACTGGCAGATAGTAAAATATCATCTAACTAAAGCAAACTTCTCACATCTCAATTTTTAAACAGGAAAAGAACAGAAAACAGGCTTGAACAACACAACAAATGTTCTGGGTCTTCAGAGCAGGCCAAAACGTTGTTCTGTATTGCACGACCCTTGTCCATGGCAACCTTAAAAATGTTTGGCATTGTTGGTGCCTTTAAATGGCTTAGCATGTCCACTTTGCTAGTTATCCTATAAAGGAATGCTATTACATTTTTGGAGGATTGTCCATCTAAAGGAATGAATGCTACATGAGCAAACGTGGAAGTCTGAAAGAAAATGCTACATTACAACTTTGGACAATTCCTGCCAGCAAAAATGTTAAAAGCCTGATGAGAACGTGACTAGTTACAGTGACCGGAGGGTTAACTTTTCTGAATTTCACTCGTATCCTAATTCGGACTTTTGGTGAGAGAGGACCGGTGATGATGCAAATGTACCACTTTAATCATTTGTTTTTCAAAGGATTAACACAGGCTCGCTGGAATATTTTGTCCTGGTTTTACCAAACCTGCATGAACATCCAGGTTTGTTAATTTTTTTAAATGTAATTTATAAGTGACCAGTTATGATTAATTCTGTAAAGGTATAAGGTTATCAGAGGATGAGTTTGAGCATTTGTGAAGAGATCAAGAAAGCTATGTTAGGTTTCCAGAGCAAAAACCATGTGTACTTATGCTCTCATGGAGCTGTACTCATGTGAGGAAGACTCACCGTATTAATGCCTTTTCCAAGAAAAGAGGAAATGGGAAAAAAACTGGAAAATAGGGAAGTAAGGGGAGAAAAC
Organism: Neomonachus schauinslandi; assembly: GCF_002201575.2. Lineage (NCBI taxonomy): Eukaryota > Metazoa > Chordata > Mammalia > Carnivora > Phocidae > Neomonachus > Neomonachus schauinslandi. The sequence continues at coordinate 65,175,477 of NC_058405.1, read as the reverse complement.
AAACAACTTTGGGGCGCTGAAGAAAAGTAGAATTTCTCCAAGGAAGACTTCATCTCTTACCTGATTGCTCAGAAGAGAAGGGAAATAAGTTTCAAAATAGAGATAATTAAGAAATCAGTTACATTTTTTTGAGCGGAAGAAAGATCGTTAAGTTTTGTTTTGTTTTAAAAGTTCTGAAACATGAAGATGTCTACACAGGCTTCCTAACAAGACTCTCAGCTCCAGAGTCTGGGGCTGTCTTCTGGTTTACATTTGAGTCCACAGTACCTAACACTGTATCCGGCCTGTATAGGGGCACAATACATAGTTGAACCAATGAACTACGGGGTTTTCTAAACACTAAATGGACCACCTAGTTTTAACGTAGAATGTACTATTTTCTATTGCATATATGAAAGTTTCTATTAGATAACACTAGTCCTTACAAAAGGTGACAGTAGGAGCTCACTCGTATATATCTTTTTCACAGGGTCATGTCTACCTTGAATACAATTTAATGAGAAGCAACTATTGTGTGCACTAATGCTAAAAAGAGTTGAGATAGAATGCATAAATGAAGAAACCTCTTGGATTATCGAAGTACCGTCCGTTACAAGCATAATTACCTTCTTAAATTATACATTTTTAAGAGGGTGTGAAATATTTTTCGAAGCAATGCAGTGTTCAGTGGGTGAGAACTATATATATATATATATATATACATATATATATATATACTTATATATGAAAGTACCTAGAAATGTGGGGAATTATCCTCTCCTCTCTTTATCATCCAAGAGTAAATAAGAACAGGTTTTTAATACCGTACATATATATTTTAAATGTCCCACTCTTCAGTACCACTGTTCCCCAGAAATTACAGGGGTTACGAAATTATTATTTTATTTGGGAAGTTATTTCCAGGTATGAGGCTTCAGCTTTATAAGAGGCTACCAGCTGTGACCAGCAGATCGAGACACTAAGTTATATAACTCATAAATTTGACCCCAGCAATGTGTCCAGATTTTCCCAAAGGCTTCACCACTGTTTTAGTCATCTGTAAACAGTATGTGCCAACATGTAGGGGAAATAAGGCAAAAGGAATGCCCTCGCCACGAAGTCTTCCAATGGGAATGTGAGAAGGTGTGATTAAACATACGATGCTTTTGTCCAACCCTCTTACTTTACTGCTTTTTCTCCACCTAGGATTTACACACACGGTCCTTTAGCTCACTATGCAGACTCGGACATCAGCCAGATTGCTTGACTGGAATAACCAGGAAAACAGGGGCCCGATTTCCGATGTGGAGGTCTCCCTGGGTGATTCTCGGACTAAGTTCTGGTTTTATTTTGCAATTTGGGGATACAGCTCATTTCATGCTATTTTCAGATGAATCTTCCCATGTATTAGACTCATTATTTTTATTTTTACAGTGGTAGATCATGAGGCAACATGACTCCCAGCTTCACAGTCTCTTTTCCAATCACAGTTTAAATCTGTTTCAAATGTACCATTAATATCAGCACAACAGTCCAGTTATAGGTATTTCAACTTGGGAAATAAAATAATTTACGTGACTTATCTTATATAATTAATTTTACAAGCTTGGTTTTTTTTTTTTTTTCTTCTTGCCAATAGCACTAAAAGTGAGATTGTTTAAATGTTACGGGTTTGACTGCTTTCTTTTGTCTGAAAGTGTCACTTTCTCTAGTGCTGCTAGTACCCTGATTTGTAAGATATAAACAGTTTTGATATTTTTCTGGTAGGCCACACAACATGCCTTATAATGACACGGCTGACTAATGCTGCCTTTTTTTCCTGCCAACATTTTTCAAATTCTATTGACGCAATTGCCTTTCATTTATTTCCTCCCACAAAAGAAGCCGCTTCTTCTTATAGCATAGGCATGAAAAACCTGCTTTTCTAATCACGTTGTACTGGCATCAGGTTAACTAGAAATTCTAGCACAAAACAACCGGTGATAAAAAATACGAACAGTATATATTATATGTATTTACATTATGTACTTAGAAACTTCAGTTAATTGCAGATCTGAAATGCTATATAAGCCACTGCCTGCAATAGCATCTATTCTATAGAAATGTAGCTTAAGACATGACTGGCTGTTAAGACACTGAAGAAATCGGGTTATGTGGAGAGCCCATCTGAGTCAGAACTTTGTCCAACCACTGCAGTGGTCCATGAAGATGAATCTCAATCCAGCAGGGGGTGCTCGTGACATCCTGGCGATGATACTCAGCTCCCCAGCCCTGGAAAGCAAGAACAGAGCCAAGAGTGATGGGGCCAGACTTCCGGGTCAGCCTCTAGACGTGTGAGACAGGTGTGGGTGCACACAGAGCCCACACCCCAGAGCAGCTCCTGAGAGCCGGGAGAGCGTGTGCTCCACCTTCCTGTAAGTACAGGACCATTTTTGCATCACCCAGACACCCGAAGATGAGTCCAAATCAAAGGATTCCCTCTGAGCTCACAGCTCAATACACGGACCTACAGTGGTCTGGTCTCTAGGCACATTGGAAACACTGGCAAATCATTTTCTCTTCCACAAGGGAAGGAGCCTGACTTTACGTTCAATCCCTTCCTGCTGAAGACAGTGTTTTGCACAAAACAGATGCTCACTACAGACCAGTGAGTGGATGTGAAAGGTGTAAAGACAGAAGTGAGGGCGCTCTTGATTATTCAGGGTTGGCTAACAAAGCGTGTTTCTCCTCTCTCTCTTTTTGGCTCACTTTTGGCAATTTCTAATTTATTACCATTCGTGGGAGAGACAGTAAAAATAAATAAAAAATAAATTGGTCTATCTTTTTTCTCTGTATGTTATACATCAGTGACAAGTAATTTTAAAAATGAAGAGACATAACACATCACTGTTATTGGGAACAGTGATTATCTGTAGTTCTTAAAAAATTGGATTTCAACACAACCATGCTGCCTGGTCACACTTTACATTCGTGACCACAAGCCTCAAGTGTATCTCTGATGCCACCTGCAATGAATGACACTCCTCCAGTCTCTGTGCTCTCCCACTCCCCCCCCCACGCCAAATGACTGCTCACTCCTGCTTCTGTTCCCTAAAACGTCTAACACCTACTCCCCAGTCTGTTTGTGAATGATAACCTTTTTTAAAAAAAATATTTATTTAAATTCAATTTAGTTAACATATACTGTATTATTAGTTTCGAATTCAGTGATTCATCACTAAAATTTAGTGATTCATCATCAGTTGCATATAACACCCAGTGCTCATTCCATCAAGTGCCCTCCTTAATGCCCACCACCCAGTTACCTTATCCCCCACCCACCTCCCCTCCAGCAACCCTCAGCAGTTTGTTTCTTCAGAGTTCAGCATCACTTATGGTTTGCCTTCCTCTCAATTTTCATCTTATTTTAATGAGACATGAAGCGATCAGAAGAGTTTCCACAGCACCGGCGCCAACATACTCAGCCTTTCTACTTCTCACCACAGATTAATTATCCATCTTCTAAATAAGCCGGTCCATCCAGTTGTGCATAAGGCTCCACTGCCTTCCCAAGGACATCATTCCAGCAAATCTCCCCATTGTCTCCTGCAATATTTTGTTTTCTGCTGGATCATTCCCATCAACATAGGAACATGCTGAAATATCTCCCATCTTCAAAACACTTCTCTTGGCCCTAACACTCCCACCACTTACTGCCCAAATTTTTGACCCCCTTTCTAGCAAAAACCCTCAAACGAGTTGTCCATACTGGCTGTATGGACAATTCCTCTCCTTCCATTCTCTCTTAACTCCATTCTGATGAGCATTTAAACCCCAGCCTTCAATGAAACTATTCCTGCTAAGATCAAAAAGGACCTCCACATGCTAAAATTAATGATCAGCTCTCAGTCTTCCTGTTCCTTGGGCAGTACGTGATCTAGTTCGTCCCCTCTCCTCCTCAACATACTTTCTTCTTTTGGTTTAAAGAGCGCCTTACTTTTACTTAGTTTTACTACTACATTGGTTACTCTTTCTCAGTTTTCTTTTCTGGTTCTTTCTCTTTTCCCCTATCTTTTAAGGTTGAAGCGTCCTAGGGCTCCGTCCTAGAAGCCCTGATCTTCTCTGTTAAACTCACACTGTTGGCAATTCCATCCAGGCTCATGGATAATACTGTGCAAACGCTTACAATTCCCCAATTGACATCTCCAGCCCAGCCCTCTCTCCCTAAATCCAGACTCGTACATCTAACTGTCTACTCAGCATCTCCGCGTGGATGCGTGTCAAACATCACGGAGTTATTCTCACTAAAACTGAAATCTTAATCTTCAATCTACACCTGACCCACCTGCATCTTCTCCCTCCTGGGTGGAGGCAACTTCATCTCTCTAACTCCTCCTTTCACTTACCCCCTCACCCCCATGGAATCACCTGTGCAACTCAGAATCCTTCCCCTTCTTACACCTTCTGAGAATGCTCCTCCTAGTGGACGCAAACTTCAACTCTCATTTGAATACTGCAATGGCCTCCAAGCTGGTCTCTCGGCTTCCATCCTTGCCTGCATAGTATCTACAACCCACATAGCAGCTATAGTGATCCTTTAAAAATATAAGTCCGATTATGAAATTCTCGGCTCAAATCCTTTCAGGGGCTCCCCATCTTGTTAGAGTAAAAGCTGAAATCCTTGCGGTGGATCTCACCCCCCCAGCCCCACCCCTGGCTCCCTGACTCATGCTCCTGACTCCGGCACCCTGGCCTCCCCGCTCCTACAAATGTCAGGGGGTAAGCTCTTGCAGTGTGGTTTGCCCTTCCTCTGTGTCTACTGCTTCCCCTCCACATACCCTTATGACTTAACTCCCCTGTCTCCTTCAAGTCCCCACGGAGGCCCACCATGCCCATCTTTTTAAAACTTGCAACCCACCCCTACCCCAGCACTCCAATTCCCCATATCCTGCTCTATGTTTCTCTTTCCATTCACATTCTTTATTATAGCTGTTGTTTAGTGCCTGTCTCTGCCTATGGAATACTGAGTCCATGAGGGCAGAGATCTTGAGGAATCAGTGATGTATCCCAATGCCTAGAATGGCACTTGGTGTGGTCCATGGTAGGCGCTCAATAATATCTTATTGACTGACCGACTGAGTCCTGGAATCAGTAAAAATCAAAGATAAAAGATGCCTCAAAGATGATCTAGTCCATCATATCTCAGTGGTAGCCACCAGTCTTTAGTCCTATAATTTCTTTTTTTTAAATTTTAATAATGTGTTTTATTCAATTCGATCTATCTAAAATATTATCCTATCAATACATAATTGATATGAAATTACTAATGAGATATTTTACATTATTTTTATATGTACTCTCTTCCCCCCCCGCCCCGGTTTTGTTGAGCTATAATTGATGTATACTGTGTTAGTATTAGGTGTACACGTAATGATTGGATATATGCAAGATGATCACCACTATACATTTAGTTAACATCTATCCCCTCATATATTTACACATTTCTTCCCCATGATGAGAACTTTTAAATTTCTTTTAAACTGATTGTCTGTTGTGATATTTGCAGTATTATTGTTTTCTGTGAATTGTATAGCTTTATGAAATAGATCGAGCTGATCTTAGGACAATCAGCTGTCTATGCAAGCTTATGTGAGTGAAATAATTACCTCTGACGTACTGGCATTTCATCCTAATTTAAAAACATGGACCTGGAAAAAATAACTGTGAGTCAGATGATTTTTCGTTAATGGCAATTTAATGCCCTCTGCTGGCTCCAAAGCATCAGAACATTTGGAAAGATTTCCAGGTAATTGCTAATAGCTTTACAATATAAAAATGCTTTTAAAGCTTAGCAGTAAATTTGCTTTGTCATCATGAAAGAAATGGTTTCAAAAAGCCATTTTCTTAATTGGAAACTATATTCTTGATGTTATTTTTAAAATATTTACTAAAATTATAAATACAATAAAAATTAGAGTATAGAAAAATAGGACAATTCTTTTTCATGGTAATCTTAAAGAATTAATAAATTTTACTTTGAAAAAAACCTGGAACAAGCCATACTGATTTCTTGGATGGATATGCAGCAGTGTGAAAACTGTCAAACAGACCCAGAGTTTGATAAACAAGCTCAGATCGGAAATATCAGAACTTTTTGCAAGTGCTTTGCAAGAGAAGGAACAGCCAAAGACTTCAGCGTGCAAATCCAGTTGGTTTTCCTTCCCACTAACTTCCTCAGTTCTCCGAAACCTTCACATCAACGTTAGTAAGATCTAATTTGAGAAATTCAATAAATATTCATAAACAGAACATCTACTACTCACTCAGAATTAATCATACACAACATAATATTTCTATCCCAATTTGTTTATGCCTTTATAACAGCACTTAATGTACACTAGCTTGTCTTAGAGCCACCACTGTCTATTTTGTAGCTTATTTATAAATATGATCTCCTCTGTTGGTCTGTATGCTAAGAGTAAGGGCAATGTTGTATTCAATTCAGATACATTCAACATTTATTGAGAGATAGCAGTGCTCAGGAATTTGAGAGATGGAAAAAAAAAACCCTCTGCGGCATCAAATCCTCTAAAATTATCATTGTCACTTCATCTTGTGCATGAAAAATAATCCGATTACTACCTTAACTTGTTCTTCCTTCAAAAGTAAAACGCTTAAGAATTTCCTTGTAACTGCTAAACAAGAGAGTTGATACTCCTGGAGGAGCTCTTCTTGGAAACAATGGAGCCAAGTTCCAAGAGAAAGCCCCCAAAACAACAACAACAAAAACCCGGTTGCCTACTTGAATGGGTGGAATAGCTGCCACAGCACCCAAAGAATGCTTTGGGGGTTGTTTTATTTTGTTTTTCACCTTCCAGCTTACTATCTGAAAGCAAGCATGCCTCACCTTAACAAAGCTCATGCGGATAGTGCACATCTTAGTCAACTCATAGACGACTTCAAATCCGTGGTGAACTGACTGAGCCAGCAGCTGAGCAAAGAGCTGGTTGTTGAAGATCTTGAGACTGCAGCCGCTGGGGATCTTGCAGACGGTGGCCGGGTGGAAGCCGTGCTGATAGTTGCAGTTCCGACTCTGTACAAAGATGCTGCTGTCGCTCACACACTCCGCGTACACCTCGCCCCCGACGTAGTATAAATGCACACCTACGAGGTAAACACAGCATGCCTCAAGCACCAGCAGCCTATTTAGTTTAGGATTCACACCATTCCCTTCTCATTGCAACCTCAAGGTCTGTGACGATCTATTGTGAAATTAATTTCTATCCCAATTTGTTTATGCCTTTATAACTTTATAATTATGAATTATGAATTAATTTTAGTATCACCAGCCGTAGTAAGAAGTGTGATCGAGGGCGCCTGGGTGGCTCAGTTGGTTGAGTGACTGCCTTCGGCTCAGGTCATGATCCTGGAGTCCCGGGATCGAGTCCCGCATAGGGCTCCCTGCTCGGCAGGGAGTCTGCTTCTCCCTCTGACCGTCCCCCTCTCATGCTCTCTCTCTCTCTCAAATAAGTAAATAAAATCTTTAAAAAAAAAAAAAAGTGTGATCGAATGCCCACTTGTTCTGATGATACTCTGTGGGTTTTTTTTCCATGAATCCATTTAAAAGTGGATTGCACCCCATGTTTACAATGATTACTGAGGCTCTCTTGTACTGCTCCTTCTGTCACTCTCAATCTCACGCTTATTCACTCCAAGAGTAAGGGCTCACAATATTAGAGGCAAAGTAAATACACAATGCAGAAAACATCACAGAGTCCTTTGGGTCCATGTATCAACAAAAAAAGAGAAATTGGGCACAGATAGTATCGTGGAAATGTCACTGACGTGCATACACTAAACCCACTTCAGAGGAAACAATAAATGAAGTTTACATTTTATTCCAACAACAATTACGGATCCATTTGTCTTAATAAATACCTCAAAGAGATCTATTTCATTTTAGAACTTGTCACCTGCTATTATAGATCACAGAAATAATGCCTGTATTTTACTTAGGAACAACGAAATTCTTGCCACCTTTTCAGATATAAAGACTCATCATCAAAATGTCACTTATTTTAACTTTACCTCACATTTTTGGACTAAAAAGCAAAACACCACCCTGAGATTGGTGCTGCCCACACTAATTTTCACTCCAGATTAAACCTGAGCTGACTCTCTCCCCCAAGTGTTTGGGTTTAAGACTTAACATACATTTATAGCCTTAAGGGACTGGGGTTAGATGAAATGAAGATGTTCTAGTCTAGTGAACATTAAATCCCAGCAGTTTTCCTCCAGCCTTTCAGCAGAAACCAAATTCTCCAGCATTAGGGGTCAACGTGATTGCAAATATAATCGCCATGCGGTCACAAGGGGTTCACAGAAAGGATCCAGAATACACGCAGATGGATAGATTTTGGGTCCCCTCAAACTGAAAATACCCATTTTTAAATAATAGAATTCACAGACCTCTGGGGGCTTCTGCATAGCCGTGCATTTAGAAAACCTCACTGAGAGCACCAGCCACCGGCTGCCCCTGTCAGGTTCTCAGGAGCACCCGAGGCGACAGTGCATTAGCTGTGACTGCCTCCCAGCATATTTATTGTTTCCGTTTCCCATCTCCTTTCCCTTAATAGAATTTTAGAAAAGAATGGTTTTCAGCGCTGCGTATTCCAGCCACGTCACTGAGGAGACTGGTCAGGAGTCACAGAGCTGAAGCACGGCACTGGATGCTCAGTCCAGGCGGGATGCTCCTCACCGGCTGGGACATGGCTACCCGGCTGCACTGACCCGTTGGAGGGGAGGCTGGGGCAAATACAAGCAGACTTCCTTTCCCAGTCCCCACGAGCTCCCGGGGGGAAAGGTCTGCCCCTGCGGTGGTTATGGTTGTTCAAAAAGAGGGTGAGCCAGGGTGGAAAGAGCCAGAGAATGAGATGACCCAGTGTTCAGGATGTATTTGAATTGAAGGACCTTCAAATTTATAATCCTCCCAGAACCTAAGTTGAATCGATAGGATTTTTGTTATCTGACTCTGGTCTTTATTTAGGGGATGATTTTCAACCCTGTGAAAGTATTATCTGCAACCACAGGCAGAATAAGGAAAGCAGAGAAGAGCCTGGGCAGACAGGCAGGAATTTAGTGCCCTGAGCAAAAAGAGTGGGCAGAGTCAATGGGATGAGCACATGGAGGCCTGAGTCGGCTCTGAAGGGCAGGACAAAGGTGGAATTCAACCCCATTGTGAAGGAGGCTGGGCTTTGGCTAGAGACAGTGGCATCTAAATAAAAGTCAAGGGTGCCTGGCTGGCTCAGTCGGTTAAGCGACTGCCTTCAGCTCAGGTCACGATCCTGGAGTCCCAAGATCGAGTCTCATGTTGGGCTCCCTGATCAGCAGGGAGTCTCCTCCTCCCCCTGACCCTACCCCCTCTTGTGCTCTCTCTCTCAAATAAATAAATAAAATCTTAAAATAAAAAAGTCAAGTAGGCAGATATTTTATTTGCATCCACTTGATAAGCCAAAACAGTGGCTTTAAACGACTTGTATTTTAGATTCAAAATCTCCATAGAGAACAGGGAGCAACAGGATAATGCCCTTCCTGAGATGCCAAAGAGGACCTGGGCAGTGTGGTCCTCAGGCAAGCTCTTCCAACATCTCTTGGGCTGCATCCCTCTCTACCCAGGCTTCCCATTTGTGTGTGACTGCCGCCTGCGTTCTATAAGATGAGGGAGTGTGGAGTCCTGTATTGTGGTTACTTAGGGCCAGAGACACTGTGGTTTTCATTTGGGTCTGCTAAGTCAGACTGCAAGTGTGTTCCCTTTGGGTCCTCTTCCATAGTCTTGAATGAGACAGAGAAATGACAGGAAAGACTGGGAGGAAGGTGGGTTGCTTCGGTTGGTGAGACGGTTCTGAGGCTCTGGACTCTAACAGAAGAAAGATAAAGTCAGAGTCCCAGAGTGGAAGGAATGCTGACTGGGAGGAAGGGACAAATACCAGCACAGAATGTAAGTCTCATTACCCCATCGCCCTGCTCAGACTCTGGTGCCTCATCATTCCCCTTAGAATAATCCCAAACTTCCTGGCACAAACTCAACACCTTATCATGAGTTTGTAATCGATCTCCCCCTTGCCTTTGTTGCCCTGTCTTCTGCATACCATTTTAAAAACACGGCTGAATATCAGGATCATTCAGAGCTTTAAGGAAGTGCCCATTTCTTGGTGTAATAATGGTACTTTTATTTAGAAATCCCTTATATAAATATATAAATACTCAAATCTATGAAGAAAGGATATGAAGTCTGAGATTTACTTTAAAATACTCTCACAAAAATACTGTGGAGAGATAGAGGATAAGAATGCACAGACTGTGAATCATTACTGAAGCTGGAGAGGGTGATACGAATATTCATTACACGATTCTGTCCACTTCTGTATATGTTTGACATTTTCCAAAATAAATAATGTTTTAATGTATGATGAGAAAAGTAATAATATAAAAGCACAGATTTCCAGATCCATGCCAGGGCTTTGGTTCAGAGGACAGGCCCTCAGGAGAACGATGCCCGTTGTTGTGCACTGCACAACTCCAAGGGTGTGCCTCATAGCCTTCCAGGATTTATGTCATCATTATAAAGCTTCTCCAGAAGATGGCAGTAGCTTCTCTAGAGAAAGAGGCTCCTCGTACAAAGCCATACAAAGCCATCGCTAGGCTGGAGGCAAGGTCAGTCCCCCAAATCTGAACCTGAAAACTTTAAATCTCTTTGTACAATATGATGAGCAAACAGACTGGGGCCCAACTGAACTCCACGGAATGGCCCACCTCAGTACTCACACTCAGCTGCTCTGCTAGGCTGGGCTGCACGGAGATGCTTCTCAGCACTGCTGCAGCTATCCAGGCCTGCCCTGACAGGTCACGGCCCACACCCCGCCCATCCTCTCATGAGCAAGAAAGCCCACGAGAGACGACTGAGAAAATACAGAGATGCAGAGAATAAAACTCAGCCACAAAGGCACAGCCCAGAAATAATCAAAGCTAACATTTGTTATAGAACCTTTCAGTTTTCTCTTTCGTGCGTGTTTTTAAACCTCTCACCCTTCCCCCACTAAACAGTTTAATTTTACTGTACTAGCTTTAAAAGGGAATCCTTTTAAAGTGAAAATCCAGATCTGTAAACTCTTGTGACCTGGTCCTATCCCCTCTTCTACGACTTCCCCAATTCCTTACCCATTGTATTCCACTCACCCTGGCTTCCCTGCTCTTCTTACAAGGTATATACCAGGCAGGCTTCAGGGCCTTTGCACCTGCTGCTCCCTCTGCTTCGAAAGCTCCCCCTCCATGTGGCTAATTCCCTCTTTCTCTTTCTGCTCAAATGTCACCTTGTTAGGAAAGCCTTCCCTGGCTATCCCATTCTACTTTATAACAAGCTCTCCCCAATCTCTTCCTCTCCTGTGTTTTCCTCTAGACGAATCCTTAGACATATATAACATTTTTCCTTCTCTGTCTTTCCTTACTTATGTGTAACCCATGAAAGCCAGATTTTTTTGTTTTTGTTTTTGTTTTGTTTCTTTGATTCCAAGGAAACATCCCTAATGTTTCATCCCTAATGGTGGGACAGTCTGGCTAAGAATAGATGCTCAACAAAGATTTGTGAGATGAATGCCTATCTCCAAAATCTAAGCGTCTTGATTAATTAACTCCAAAGAACAAGTTAACTTATTCACTAATCTAGGAGGCATTTTGCTGCAAACTTATTCAGGAAGCCATGCTGCTCAGAACCAAATAATCCAAGGGAGCACCCTAGAAACAGTCCCCTGACCTCATAAAGACTGATAGCTCTTCCTTTAAAAATATTCTAAGCTGATTTTTCCCCATGCTTTATGGCATGGCTTAGAGCTCCTCTAACTTTATTTTTTTCTCAGTAAAGCACTTCTAAAACAGCATTCTGAGAATACGGACTTCGCAGTGGGGACCACAAGAGGGTGGAGTGCCCTTTCATCCAGTGAGCACTTAGGTGGATGTCCTGGTTTTCATAAGAGGCCGTCAGTCCTAGCTCTTGTTCCTATGGTTTCTTAACTCGGGGATTAGCTCTCAGCCAGTAACACACAGAACCTCAACTCCCATGTCCGCATCAGCAGAACCTTTAACGAGATACTTGCAGAAAGATTCGCAGAAGGCACTCAACACTCCTTTCGCGTTTGAATTCTATCTTTGGACCAAGTGGCATTAGCCAAAGTCTCATACACAGACCAACCTGGAAAACCCCTCAGCACACAGCCCCACAATATTATGTTTTAATGTTCTGCCTTTAGATTTCACCTGAAGATTCTTATAAAAATCATTTGAAAGTAAACCTGTAGGAACTGAGAAATTTATTTAAGAATTCAGTCAAAGGGAAAGTATTTCCTTTGAAGAATGGCTATGTTTCCTTCTTTGGGATAAAAATTACACTACAGTTGTGTTTCCACTTTTTGTCCTCCCTGTCAGGAAACCTAGGGCACAATTTTAATCACAACCACAATGCTAACCTTTAGTTGTGTTCTCCTTCCCTGCTGCCCCCAGCCCCCAGTTTCTGATTTTCTATTTTTCATTGATCATTTCAGTGCAAAGGTTTCCCATAAGCCACCTCAAAGCCACTATGGAAAAATACAGGGTATAAATAAACATAAATATCACCATTAGAACATCAATGAATAAATTCAGCCTGTTTCTAATCAATGGCTTATAGGTTTTCTACAACAGGGGACATTTAGGAGGTATGTTAGGAAGAATATTAGAATGTATCACCAAGTACAATAATGAATCTGCCCTGGAAATCTAAAAGAAAAGATTTGTGTCTACCTTCCTGAGGTGGCCTGAGGGCTGGATGGAGAGAGAAAAGATAGAATGACGCTAAACGTTCTGTATAACTATGATTGCACGGTAGTCTGACAGAATAGTGGACAACCAGGTATCGAACACTACCAGTTACTCTAATACAAAGAAGATGATTTAAAGATACACAAGGAGACCTCACACTCAGCTGGGATTTGCTACCGTGATCACACCGATGAGACAGACTTCAAAACTTCATTGGCCAGACCTCAGGGAGGCCTGTGTCCATCTGGCTTCCTAACAATGCCTGACCACAGGAGAACCCCAATCGCTACCAAAGGTTTCCCTACATAAATAGTCATGATTTTCACTACCTAGCTTCTAATCTCCAAAGGTACTTTACCTGATATATACAATCACCCCGCCAGAATTCCTCTTCTGAAGTTTTCTTATTTAAGCATCTTTAAGGCAATTCAAACATTAATTCATGATACTTCTATTTAATAATTTCATCCTGCTTTCATATTTATCCTCTTGTTTGTCTTCATAATACTTATCCTACGCCACCCGCCAAAAGATGCTACGCTGACCCTAGAAGCAGAGAGACCACGAGGCTGCAAGCCTCTGTACCTTCTGCCAGCTCACCCCCTGCCACCAGCCTGCCAGGTTACGCGGGCAATACGGGGCTTGTTTCTCTCCCCACGTTTTAGCTCCGAAGAACACATAAGGAATGACATATTTGCCTTTACCCTTTCCTATGTGTCTCCTGGTGTTTTCTATTGTTGAGTTTCTGTTTACATTAGAAAGAAGTCCAAGACAGAATCGATTCCTGTTATTTGAAGGGTCTGTGAATCCATCAATAAGCACGCTTCGGGAGGAGGCCTGGAACGTCTCCCCAACCCGGTTGTTGAGTTCATAGTAGGCGACTGAGCACCAGTGTTGTGGTTCCTCATAGCAAACTGGCCGAAAGTCTGGAAGAAAAAGAACCAGAGAGCACATCACTCCCATCATGCCCGGCTTCCCATCTCACGATCCCACCTGGACACTTACATTCGTGCTGTCAACCAGGAGAGGTGGCTGCCAGACGACGATGCTCTTCGTGATCTTTCCAAACCTGTCACTTGATGAAAGATCTGTGTGGTGAGCTCATCTGGTCACCACACGTGAGGCACAGAGGCCCCGATCCCTGTGACTCTCCCATGGCTAGAGCATCTGTACTCATATGTATTAGTATCGGGAGGGTGTGACAAACAACGCTATGAACAGATCAATGTAAATCCCATCACCCCGAGAGGAGACAGCTCCAAGGAAGGGGGCAGGTCACCTCCTCTCTACATGTGAAAGAGAGGGTATTACTGTCACTGGACCAAACGGAGTCCCGGTGACAAGAGTATCATTTTCTAACAAAGGATGAAAAACGATAGTTTGGATATGATGAAAGCCAAATCAAAAACACTGGACAGGACTTTAAATTATTTAAGAAAGAAAAAAAAACTTCCACATAGAGTCACATTCTCCATTGTATACATATGGAGTACTTCTATGTCATAAAATATTTTAAAGACAGCTTTACGTTTCATTAGGAAATCCATGAACGTTATGTTTTCACGTCAAATTTTTCAACGCTAAGTAAATTGCCAGTAACCAACCAAAGTTCAGAGTTCTTTCTTTGCCACCCACATTCTTTCTCTGTCTTTTGACTGATTATATTAGCTCTCTTTTCTTTGAATATTCTAGTAATTTTTGTATCTACAGTGTGTTCCTATGTGCACTAAAACATAAATTTATGAAAAATTTAGGGGTTATTATTTGATTTACAAAAGGATCTTTACTTATAAAAGACTTCACCCCCGGCAGACTTGAAATCGTAAGCTCCGTTAGACCCTCTCTACTCAGTGTGGTTCCTGAACGGCTCTGCCTCACCTGGGAGCTTGTGAGGAATGCAGATTCTTGGATCCCACCCCAGATCTAAGGACTCCAAATCTACATTTGCCTAAGATCACCCTGTGGTTTATATGAACATTAAGACTGAGCAACATTTATTTACCTAGCCTATTTTAAAAAACAGATACAATTCTGTAAAAACCCTATTTATATATTTATGTATATTTCTAAGAGCACCCCTCTAAGCTAAATCAAAGACACCACTACAAAACTATAGTAGAAACACAATTGGGACAAAATTGCTAACTCAAATACCCATTTCTGTACTAAACATCAAGAACTACAAACGTCTAAATGTTAGGTTAGAATAAAAAATTAACTTATTCTAGAAACCAGGATGATAAACAAACATTCACTCTATGGTGCTGAGGAACGCCAAAGTTAAAATGCAAAGCCATGCTATCTGCCCCTTCAAAGACATGTGAAATAGCAGGCTAGCACATTTTTTTTTTTTAATTTGTTTTGTTTTGGGGTAATAGGAAATGCGCTCTTGGAAAACAGCTACATTGAGCTGTTCATCTACAAATTTACCTCCATTAGGCACTGACAGCACTAAATGACTATCAGCTGTGGCATCTACGGGTCGGCCATTCTGGGTCCCTGGGGCTCCTGTGGCATGATAAGGCGGGGGTGGTGTGTCAACTAAAAGAAAGCAGTAAAACAGAAGCATGTCAAACTGATACACTACACAAAGACAGTCAGATCCAACCTTTCTTGCTGTGAAACTCCTGGGCTTGGTGCATAGGGTTATTGCTCGAGAGAGGCCAGTCATGTCATAAGGCTATTCCGCAGTGACATTGTGTCACACAGAAGCTATCGGTTGTCCTGACACCCTCACTAAACGGTTGATTAGTTTTCCCTCTGACTTAGGAGTTATCTAAGAGTTTTAAGTTCCAGTGACTGCATGATAAGATTTTCAAATCAAGGAGGTATTCTCCTAGCTTTCTCAATAGTGCAGGGGTCTGTTGTCTGGCTTTCAAAACAGAAAGCCAAACCTTCTTTGAGCTTAGTTTTTTAAATTCCTCTGTTGTCATGGATTGTACAATGGCCACAGGGATGTACTGTCTCTGAGATTGTTCCAAATACACCGCCAAAATGCACAACAGCTGAAACCTGATTATAACCTTGTGCCCAAAGCATGCGGAGAAGGGCTCCCCTCCCCAAATATCAGTTCCTGTAATTGGACAGTGATCATGGTTAGGCAAATGCTGTGCATTCAGTAGATAATTTCATATCAGAAAGTAATTCGCAACACAATAAAAACTCCTGCAGGAGAGGGAAAACTCTTTAGTGAGAACCTCAGAATAACTGAGCCCTCCTGTATACATTCCTAATGTCAGTTCAGAATCGACTTGTTACATTAGCAGTGGGTGGAGTTCAGTGACATGAAAAGCTGAATCAGTCTGCTTTTGTTGAACTGAATTTTGTCCATCCAAGTAGTTCCCACACTTAAGTGTGCATAAAAATCACCAGTGAAACTTGTTAAAGATGCAAATTCCTGGTCCCACCCTCAGAAATTCTGAGTCTGGAGATCAATTGTTGGGTGTAGCCATGTACATTTGCCAGGCACTGCTGGCAATTCTAAAACAGATCACATTGTGTGACCATGGATAGGCATTTCCTTGTGAGAAAATAAACTACGAGCCTAGTGGAACAGGTATAGAGCAAGGTGGCTCTTCTGCAGGTCCTTGAGTACGTCTATCTATAAAACTCAGAGTTTGAACACAGAGTTACCATATCACCATATCTGCTCCTAGGCATATGCCCAAAGGAGCTGAAAGCAGGGACTCAAGCAGATGCTTGCATGCCAGTGTTTAGAGCAGCATTATCCACACTAGCCAAAAGGTGGAAATAACCCAAATATCCATCAACCAATGAATGGATTTTTTTTAAATGTGGTATATCTATATAATGGAATATTGTTCAATCACAAAAATGAAGTAAATAACACAGGCTAACAACATAGTTGAACTATGAAAACACTATGCTAACTGAAATGAGCCAGACACAAAAAGACATATATTGTATGATTCCACTTTGAGGTACCTAGAATAAGCAAATTCATAGAGACAATAAGCGGACTGGAGGTTGCCAGGGGCTGGAGGAGGGGGGAGAGGGAGAATTGGGAGCTACTGCTAATGGGTACAGAGTTTCTGTTTAGGTGGATGAAAAAATTTTGCAAATAGATGGTGGGGATGGTTGCACAGAACTGTGAATGTCCTTAATGCCACTGGATTGTACACTTAAAACGGTTAAAACGGCAAATTTTATATGATATATATCTTACTGCAACTTTAAAAATTAATGTATGAAAACCACTACATTGCACACTTTAAGTGTGTGGACTGTATGATGTATGAATTATATCTCAATAAAGCTGGTAAAAAAAAAAAATTAAGGGGCTGAACCAATTAATTTCAGAATCTCCTTTTAGTCTCACTCATCTAAGGGTCTGTTATTTAGGTTGCATTTTGCTGTTAATCGTTCAGAAAAGAATTATTTTCTTTGAAATTAAAAGAGCCATTCCCTCCATGAAAACTAACCAGCTTCTGCAGGGGTGTTAGGGTCCATCCTTCATGGGTGGGAAGAGGGAACAATATCAACCTGTTAGTTTCACCAGTGCAGGAAGACAAGCTCAGTACAGGTGATCTTTATAGCACAGATAGGTTTCAAGTAAATATGTATTCTGTGACATAATTATCCTCCTGTCCCTTAGCCATGGCTCTGTCTTCAAATGACTTCTCTCCCTGTTGTGTCCCTTTCTCGGTGAATCCGGCCCCTTGTAAGACAGCAACCATCTCCCCCTCTCCCCGTGTGGAATGACTCCTGAGCTTCCTCCCAGAGTCTCAGCCTTCACCCCTGCATCAAGCTGAGTCCACCTCCTCAAATTCATTGTCTTCTCTCCATCCCCACATCCCTTCCTTAGCTCACGTCCTTATCGTTACCTGCCCGGACCGCAACAGCCTCGTTGCTTACTTACATGACTGTTCTCAACAGTTATTACCTCTTGAAGGTCAGAGACTATTGTCAGAATCAATCATTATTGTACCCCTTGCAGTAGCACAGTGCCTGACACTTAGCAGGTGCTCAGTCATTACTCACTGACTCAGTAACATCAACAGCTATAAGCCTGAGCTCTAGCCCAGTTCCAAATGCCTGTGTGGGGATTCATTTACTCGGCAATCAACTGATGAGCAACTACTGTGTTTTAGGGTCTGTGCAACACATATAAAAGAGAAGATGACTGGCAGTCGAATGGGGGAGATATACAATGAGGAATTATATAATGTAGTGTGATAAATGCAAGAGTAGATGTGTATGAATATAGTAGCTGTATCGCTGAGAGGGCAAAAGGAAGAACTGACTAACTCAGAAAGGAGGCAGCAACTCCTTTTCTGTCTTCCCACATTTTATAAGTTCTGTGAGGACAGGAACAATTTTTACCAATCTTTTAATCCTCCTTTCAGCTCCCTAAGGAAATGCTTGTATATAATAAACGTTCCATAAATAGCTGTTAAATAAAGGAATATATGCACACATGAATGAGGAGGCACATTGTAACATCTAGCACCAAATGAGCTTATGCATGCCTCGGAGAATTTGTCACTCAGGATACGATTTAGCTCACATTCCTGAGGTGCATATAAATCTCTTCTTCATGATCTAACTTAGACCCACTTTACAGGCGTCGCAGCACATGGAACTGTGACAATGTGCTTGGTTCTCCCTTTGGCACAGGATTTCCCTTCCATAGGTTTTTTCAGCTCAGCAAGCGTTTACAGAACAGCTCCGTCTTCAGGATGCTGTGCTGACTTCACACAGCACAAAAGGAGACTGCACTGGCTAGGGGAGCCCTGACTCTGCCCCAGTGAAGTTAGGCATACTTCTTTTGGAGGTAGGGACGTCCTGTGTTTATTCAAAGAGACAGCCAGAAAAAAGGCCAAGCAAAGACCCCTCACCTTGCTTGCCCTCAGGCCAAGTCTTCTTGCTTGGGTTAGAGAAGTATTTTATAATCTTATTTCTGCTACCTTAAAAAAAAAAAAAAAAAAAAAAATCCCTGGAAATTCCCAGAGATGCTGTTCAAATCCAATAAGCTTCTTCCAGAGGATGAGAACCAGAAACCAGAGCAAAGATATGTTGCAGCTCCAGAATAACTGCTCCCAGATGGCCCTGATCTTAGAGGAGGGCAGGGTCTGAAGGCCCACAGGACACGGCCATGTAAACGGCAAAGCTCCGTATGAATGTAAGAGTGACTGTAATTATGATGGTCCCGCCGTAATTGGTCGTGTTGGCTCATACCCCATGTGGACGGACAATGGCTTTTACTGACCTGAGTGCTGATAGGGGCTCTCTGGCTCCGAGGGGCTTCCTGGGGAGTGAGGGCAGCCGGCGGTGCACGGGGACTGTGAGAACACGTGCCCAGGCCCGGGCGAGGGAGGGAAGGCAGAGCACGGAGGCTGCTGGAAAGAGTCCGGATAGATGGCGTTGTGCGGCATGAGAGGCTCACTGTGGAGGGAGGCGCTGCGGAACTTGGCCAGGAGGCTGAGCTGGGGGTTATATTCACTGTGCCTTGGCACGAGGACAGGCGGCAGCACTAGGAGGAGAAAGGACCCAGGCGATTAGAACTGCGCATGGGCCGGCTGGCACAAAGTCCAGTGGGTGCCTGCTCTTCGTGTCTGTCCATTTTTTCATGATGAAACTCTGTTTTCTGGGAACTGCCCATCCACTATTCTTTGTGCTTACGGTAAAACTGCCAATTAAGGTCCCATCATTTCCCAGAAAGTGAGCTGGTGAAGCAAGCTAAACACCAGTGTTTAGCTCTTAAACACTCTTCTTGCAAACTGAATATTAAACAGAGTATCACAGTAAAAAGTTTAGAGGAGAATCATTCTGATGTCAGCACTCTAAATGGACTGCCTATTCATTCCTACCACAGAAATTACCAGAGCTGCCCTATTATCTGGCCTTCTGCAGGCCTAATTGTTTGTGTCCTCCTTTGATTCTGCCAATAAAGTGGTTTGTTCTTTTTCTAAGGCAAAATTGGTTTCTAAGTGATGCCCAGAATATTTTTCTTTCAGAGACACGTTGAATTATTCAGACGGCCAGCCTAAATTTCAGGCTCAGTAGTGCTGCTAAAGTAAAAAAAAAAAAAAAAAAAATCATCTACTTGTCTTTACCAGAAAGATCTAAAGGTACCTAAAAATTATTAAGTAAAATATAAACAGAGCGTAATAAAAATGAATAAATAAAAGATAAGCATCAATAAGAAAACTTGTAAATAAAGCCCTATGTATGTTTCTTCTGGGTTCCATACTTTAAAAAAAAAAAAGTGTTTTTGATCCTGAATCTATATACAAAAAGTTAGGAATGGATGCAATTCTCAATGGCAAGTATTATCCAGGCATTCCTAGTTCCTATTGACTTTTAAAGTGTCACAGTGCCTGGCAGAAAGAAGATAATCAATAAATTTTGTGGTGCAACCTGTGACCAACGTAAGTTCCAGAAAGAGAAGCAGAGAAAACAGGGAGGAAGTGGTCAAAGGCAATTGCAAAGCTCTTCTAAGGGAAAATAATTCTTACCCCAGCTCCTATGATGGAAACCAATACAATAGCCAAAAAATAACATAAACCATAAACTAAAATATAGATATCAGAGATTTAAAAACAGTGAAGAAGTTAATATAAGTTAGCTAAATCTTTTATATTAGTCAGTGAAATTATCTCAAGGTGAAAAGTTTAGAAACAGATATATAAGCATATTATGAAGGATTACCTCCATAATTTCTAGTAATTAATGTATAAACATATTGTCTAGGTGTATAAATATGTTATCTAGAGTTATCTCCGTAATTTTTAGTGATAATGGAGGGGACATGTAAAAGAACTAGCCAAGAATGATTAAAAGAGGTTGTTTCTGGAGATGGATGGGCTAGCTCTTGTTTTTAACAACACTACTGATTTGTTACCACATGCAAGTATTGGTAAAAACTTTCATAAAAAATAAATGTTTTGGAATAAACAGATGACAACGACAGCGACAAAATCACAATAACATCGGTCACAAAGCCTACCACTTCCCCGCTATCATACATTTACCTCTTTCTTAACAAGCAA
This sequence comes from Neomonachus schauinslandi, assembly GCF_002201575.2. Taxonomy (NCBI): domain Eukaryota; kingdom Metazoa; phylum Chordata; class Mammalia; order Carnivora; family Phocidae; genus Neomonachus; species Neomonachus schauinslandi. Next base: position 65,154,658 of record NC_058405.1, on the reverse strand, counting down.
CAGTTTTCCGTTCTACAGGTAGAAAATAAACTCAAACAGGTAAATGACAAGTTTTAAAACTAACGACCACAGTTGAGGGTGGCAGAGAAGCAAATGATTTCTTCCCCCTTTAAAAGCCAGTATGTGCATCTACGTGTGTAATATATGACATTACAGAACACTCAACATCATCATCCAAAAATGAGCTGGATGATAAGCCATCACATTTCCTTTTATGTGTTCCATGAATATGGAGGAGTAAAAAGACGACCTGCTTCATGAATAGTCTGAAAAGGAGGGCCCGACAGAGTAAATGGTATATGGCTTCTTCTGCAATGACACTTCTTCATCACAATGCTAACATGATTCAAACAAACACTCATTTTTCTTTTTTGGATGAAGAAGAACTGGAATAATCTCTGTGACTTCAGTTGTACCGTAAAATATCTATAGTGTATTCCTAACATTGTTAAACATAATGCCTCACACCCTCTGAATGCAGAGACTTCTATTTCTTCATGGGCCGGAGATCTGAGACATTAAAAGAAAAAAGAAAGGGGGGTTAGTTTTCTTTGTTTGAAACAAATGTCTTCATAACGTATTTTTACCATCCACGTAAAACCAAAGGCAGTGATTTCTGTAAAGAAAACCGATGGTATCATCCTGGTTGTTATTTGGCTTGACTGGCTAGTTTACCTTAGATCTGTCCTGATCATATTTTTAAATACTTCCACTCCAAACATAGCTGTCTTAGTCCATCTGGGCTGTTATAATAGAAATACCATAGAGTGGGTGGCTTATAAACAATAGAAATGTATTTCTCACAGTTCCAGAGGCTGGAGTTCTGGGGAAAGCTCCCTTTCAGGCTGCAGACTGTGATCTTTTGTGCCCTCACATGGTGGAAAGGGATGAGGGATCTCTCTGGGGCCTCTTTAAGAAAGGCACTAACCCCATTCGTAAGGATCTGTCCTCATGACTGAATCACCTCCTAAAGCCCCCCCACTTCCTAGTACCATCACCTTAAGCATTTTTGGTTTTCAACATATGAATTTGGAGGGGAGGGCATAAACGTTCAATCCATAGCAATAGCTATTCTTAATTATTAAATTCTATTTCTAGATCATAACTGCTGCTTACAAATATGACATAGTGAGATTACAGACATTGGTTTCAATTTTATGCCACCTTTTAAATACAACACTATCTTAACAACTAAGCATTACATGGGGGAGAACAGTGGCAGGAATTAACTCCGCATATGGGGTGCAAAGCAGAGCTGAAAAAGCTTTTGTATCTCTTTCAAAAGTCATGTGGTTTTTATATATGGGTATTTTATGTAAAGAAGAAATTATACTCCTGAAATAAGCTCCAGTTACATAGAGTAAAATCATCACACACTACAAAAACACTTTTTGCATAGAAGCTACAAGACACAAGCCATGCAAAGTGAGATTTGGGGACTGGTAACACTTAACCAGATGCTAGGTACCAGTCAAGGAAGATACAGTATTGAAATTGAGAGTGAACGTTTAGAAACTTTAATAGCAACTTGACAGAGTAATTTTATATCTGTTAAAATGCAGATATAAAATATATTGTTATAGTAAAAAAACAAAACAAACCTAGACTTGCATTTGTAAGTCTTCTTAAAATTTCATTTGTCTAGTAATTCGTTTGTATTACAAAAGTATTGATATTTAAAGGATTGAAAATTTAAAAATTAAAATTTGTCCTTCACTACAGATAGTTAGAAAAGAACTTAAATAAATGATATAAATGGTTGTGTGAGTAAAAAGAAAATCAGAGTGCAGCCTTCAATGTTCCTAAAATGAGGGGTGGGGGTGTCAAAATATTTGGATTTCAAATGGAAAACTTAATTAAGTTTTATGGTAACTAGGAACCCAGTAAACTCACTTAACATTAGCATCCTCACTATTCTCAAAATATTTACTTTAAACACGGCCAGAAAGTTAAATATAAATTTGCTTTTTCTAATAAAAAAGTCAAAGTTAGGAATAAAAAAATCCTGGATGGCTTAAATATTACCTTAAAATTAATATAATCTCCACCCATCTTTCATTTTGGAACCTCAAACCTAAAATACAATGATATGAAATCTATCTGCCATATGTAAAAATATTCACATTATCATTTCTAAAAGAAACTTACATAAACTAAAATACCAAATAAGCCTTTAAAATTAGGTGTTCTAGGGGTGCCTGGGTGGCACAGCTGGTTAAGCGTCAGACTCTTGCTTTCAGCTCAGGTCATGATCTCAGGGTCATGAGATCAAGCCCCATGTTGGGCCCTGCACTCAGCTTGGAATCTGCTCGGGATTCTCTCTCCCTCTGCCCCTCCCCGCTTGTTCTCATGTTCTCTCTCAAATAAATAAATCTTTAAAAAAAATTTAAGATAAAATTAGATTTTCTAGTATTCAAAAAGAAAACCAGAGACTTTTAACAAGATACTTCTCACAATGTACCTTTTACAACTACATTCCTCAGGAAGAGAGAAATGATTTCTTTTTTTTTTTTTTTTTAAGATTTTTATTTATTTATTTGTCAGAGAGAGAGAGAGAGAGAGGGAGCACAAGCAGGGGGAGCGGCAGGCAGAGGAAGAAGCAGGCTCTCCTCTGAGCAAGGAGCCCGATGTAGGACTGGATCCCAGGACCCCGGGATCATGACCTGAGCCGAAGGCAGACACTTAACCGACTGAGCCATCCAGGCGCCCCAGAAATGATTTCTTAATGAACATTTTTTTCATTGGGTATATTCTGAATGTTTAATATAACTCAAATCTTTGAAACAAAAAAGGTATCAAGTCATTGTCATTAACTCGGACCTGAAAGACTTTTTTTAGTATGCCGAGAGCCCAGAGAGAAGCGGAAAGAAAGGAAGAAGGCTAAGACCCATATGATCTGGTGAAAACTCATCAGATTCACCAGGACTTTCTCAACAGTCTCATACTGGGACTCAATCCCGGGATGAAGTGACCGTGAGAAGCATCCACACCAAGGCAGTTTTACAACATGACGGCAAGATCTGGGAGCCTGAAAGGTCGCCTCGCTAAGACCACTGGCGGCTGGGCACAACTTCTCCATTATTGCTGTAAGGTTAACTGAACCCTGGAGCCAGGCGGCAGGCTGGACTCCCACCACGGCCTGCCTGCCTAGACAGAACCATCTTCAATGGACATGGGCCATTTCCCAGAGCTCGTGTGCCAGCCCTCTGGTCTCCTGGAACAAGGCAAGTGGCCAATCAGGGAGAGGAAGCTCCTATTAAAACTGCATCCCTGGGGCGCCTGGGTGGCTCAGTTGGTTAAGCGACTGCCTTCGGCTCAGGTCATGATCCTGGAGTCCCTGGATCGAGTCCCGCATTGGGCTCCCTGCTCGGCGGGGAGCCTGCTTCTCCCTCTGACCCTCCTCCCTCTCACGCTCTCTGTCTCTCATTCTCTCTCTCTCAAATAAATAAATAAAATCTTTAGGAAAAAAAAAAAAAACTGCATCCCTGTAGCCACAAGAACACTCAATCCAAATAGAAATGGAGTCAAACTCTTACAGCCAGTGTGAAGGACAAAGGTAACACCAGACTTCAAAAAGGGGGGGAAATATGTGCCCACGCACACACACGGGTGTGTGAAGAGTTTCAGAACGATACCTTCTTACATTTAAAGCCACATTTAAGAACGATTGCCAATCCCTCCTAGCCCCTGGTGCTTTCCTTCCTAGGAGGATTTCCAGCAGTTCTTGCACCGGCTGTTTGCAGACCCAGGGAGAAATACTTCCGTGTACCTGAGCTCGCGGAGAGTGGCAGCGAAAACCCTTCTTTAGCTTAGTCCGGTTTCATTGAGGGAGAGAGGATGGGAAGGAGGATGTTTATTTTTTACAGTTAATCATATCAAGGCCGTATTAAGACCTTCAAAGACCCCAAGAACTAGAAAAACATGACGATGATAACTCTGAAATACATCCAAACTTCATTTTTCAAAATCACACAAAACTTACATGTATACTGAAAGTATCTTCTTTCTAGATTTTTCTGACTATAAAAGTCTGGATTACTTCCTCAAAACTGAACCTTCCCCTCTTCCTTTTCTTTTGGTGGTGGTGGTGGGGGGGGTCTTTGTCTTGCTGATGCCCCATCACTCCTCATCAACTGGGATACAGTTCCTCAACTTTTAAAATAAACCGTGATTATCAGGAAGAAAACTCACCTGGAGTCTCCACCCGGCGGTAGTGATAGGGGTTAATGCACACCTCTTTCTGCTTGGAGCCAAATGGGAACTCACAGCACTCCAGCGGCTTCAACTCGTGGTGAGACTGGAGGTCAGGCCAGCGCCACACTCGGCAATAAATGACATGGGGCAAACCCTTGCGGTGGGACACCTGCAGCCGCCCGTCCAGGGACCGGGGAATTGTCACACATTTGCTGGGCTGCCCTGGACAGCTGAGGGCCCTCTCCAGCTCATCCATGGCTCCTTTCTTCTTCTTTAATTTCTTCACTAATGAGTCTACCGCCTTCTCTGCCCACTTTTCCTCTTCATCTCCTTGCTTCCAGCCTAGCAGTCTCTTCACTGCTGGGCTAGTGAAGGAGAAGAGGGAGCTGATGGGGGTGCTGGAGTGCATAAGAGGTGAACTGCAGGTGTCCAGGGCAAACAGGAACTGGATAGACAGCCCGTTATTGTATGCAGGGCCTGAGGGATGATTGCAGCAAGTAACACTCCAGGGATGTCATAGGTAAGAACTCTCCAGGGATGTCATAGGTCTTTCTTTTCTTCTGGAAGTAACTGACCAATTGCAGTTGGGAACTGGGTTGACTTTCTCTTAGGCTCTACAAGGGGCTGGCCAACTCTGGAAAAAAAAAAAAAAAAAAGCAAGACAAAACCCTAATTAGCTTTATTGGGATAATTTTCAGAAAAAATTAAAGGTTGGATATAAGGGAGAAAGTACTCTTCAAATGTTTTAGACTTAAAAACTCTTAGTCATCTTTGACTCTTCCCTTTCTACATCCCCTTACCAAGTCTTGGTAATTCTGCTTTCAAAATGTCTTTCAGGTTTTGAAATTTCCTCTCCATTTCCACCAATATGTGAGGCCTAGCCCACCTCACCATGCTCCTGGATTACTGCAACAACCTCTGAAGTAGCTCTTCTCTTCCCATTCTAATCAATTTACTCCCCAATACAATTTTTACCGAGTCATCTTCCTATTTAAGAAATTACAGAGGCTCCTTCATTTCCCGAGTATAAACTTCTCTGCCTGGATTTTGAGGGTCTCTATAATCTTTCCTCAACATGCTCAGGCTTCTTCCTTTCTCAATTAGAGTTTGTACAAGTAATCCATCTTCACTGTTGGCAAATATATATAAATGGAATAGAAAAAAAATGAGGACACTAATAATCTCACCACTTATATATATTCTTCTGAACTACTTTATAGGACAGTGGTTTTCAAAGGACCAGAGAGTTCTCATTGGGGGCTCCAAGGTCCTGTCTTTTCTTCAACTTAAAAAAATTTATCACAACAGATGATATGCAAAAACAGATATGAGAATCCAAGTGTCATCTCTTAACCAGGCATTAAAGAGATTTGCAGAGATATAAAACTGTAACAGTCTTTTCAATAATTCTTTTTAAATACTGTTTTTTAAATAAAAATGTTTTGTTAATATACAATGGGTTTATCATTCTCTTTTAATGAATCAATAAATATTTTTAAGTTTCTCAGTCTTAATTCCCAAAATGGTAAAGATTGATAGATTTAAGCTGCATAAACAAAGGTTCTTTGAAGTTCTCAGTAATTCTTAAGAGTAGAAAGGCGTCATAAGACCAAAAAGTTTGAGAACTGTATTTTTTAGAAGTTCTCTGTGTGTACAGTCATGGTACATAAACATGTACACAAAAAAGTATTGCTGTCACACTTGTTATTCTGCCTGAAAATCAGTTGAATGCTTCTTCGCCCTGTCATCCAAAGGAGACATTCTTTCCCAGTTATTCAACAGTCCCATTTAAATTTCCTGAGGTAGAACCGTACAAGTAATCCATCTTCACTGTTGGCAAATATATATAAATGGAATAGAAAAAAAATTAGGACACTAATAATCTCACCACTTATATATATTCTTCTAAACTTCTTCTTCTGTGAAATAGTTGGCTGAAACAAAACCCTCTCTTTCCAGATTTTGGAAACCGAGCTACCTTATTAGCGTTTAAAGTACCTGTTTGTAACATTTTAGAGCAAGCAAACTCATTTTAGTATTTTAGAATCAATCTAGCTCGAAATCTCTAACGATGGCTTGTTTAGTATGCAGTAAGTATCATTTTCTCTTCTGCTTCCCTGGACAGAAATTTGTACCTGAGTACAATTATCTAATCTTCTCCCAGGGCACCTGGGTGGCTCAGTCAGTTGAGTGTCTGCCTTTGGCTCAGGCCACGATCTCAGGGTCCTGGGACGGAGCCCTGCATCAGGCTCCCTCCTCAGTAGAGAGACTGCTTCTCCCTCTCCCTCTGCTGTTCCCCCGGCTTGTGCCCTCTCTCTCTCGCTGTGTCAAATAAGTAAATAAAAAATCTTATATAAACTTCTCCCAACAAAAGTGCTACATAAACCCCTGCTGTCATGATAGGTGCCAGGCACCCCCAGGGGAGGAGGATGTCAGCCGGGTTACACACAAATTGATGAGTTTGATAAATATAAAGCAACACCTGCAGCATTTATTCTTCATATAGACTTTATTTAGCATTGTATAGAGAGGTAAACTCTGACGCAAAGGAGACTTGAGAGCTGGGTTTTCTCACTTGGCAGTTTGACTTATACTCAGTTTTATCTGGAAAGGTTGATTTTGTGGCTTAACGATCCCGGATTTATAAAAAATAGTTAAGTCACTGTGTTCAAGTTCTGTTTATTTAATCAAGACAGGCTGCCTTGGGACACCTGGGTGGCTCAGTCGGTTAAGCGTCTGTCTTCGGCTCAGGTCATGATCCCAGGGCCCTGGGATCGAGTCCCGCATCGGGCTCTCTGCTCCGTGGGGAGCCTGCTTCTCCCTCTGCCTCTGTCTCTCATGAATAAATAAATAAAATCTTTAAAAAAAAAAAAAGGCTGCCTTAAAGCAATGGTTGAAGAGGATTAGGAGAGGATTAGGATTACGATGCAGAATAACCTGAATCCCCAAAGAGCTTCGAATTCTGCTTAGTTTTACACTGGACTTTTATGAATAAATTGTGAAATAAAGCTTTAAGTTTAAGTCAGGGATAGATAAAAGCTTTTTATAAAATGTTCAGCAACCTTAAACCAAATACACCCTTTAAAAAATGTTTGCTCCGTGAGACAAATAACGGTTCTCTAAACCGGGGTTCACTGTTGTTTTAAACCATGGGTTCCTATCTATTAATGACACGTGAAATCAGTTTGGTCAAACAAAATAGCTTTTGTACAACAAAATAGACTATATTGCAGTGCAGCTTACAAAGAAAGGATATTATTTCATTAACACCTTCATTCACAGGTATGTGCACTGTGTGAGTGTGTATGGACATACACGCGCATATGCTGAGGGTCACCGTGCAATTGGCAATGCACAATGCAATGCAATTTGCTACTGTGGGTTACAATCAAGAAAGACAGAAAAACACTACCCTTAAACCAGAGATCCTCAAACCATGTGTGTTTGAGGTTCACCTTGATGAGTGACTTTCTGGGCCACCATCTCTCCTCATCCCTTGGGGAAACACACAAGACTGGTCAAGAATGTAAGGTCTGTGGAACCCTGGCTCTGTAGTCTGATCTCACTGCCACATTTGGAATCTTTATAATAGTCTCAAGTGGCTCCAAAACTATGCTTTTATTGCTACAAAACCCAGTGCCTGCTGCATTACACAGAGGCCCTGGCATAGAGGGAGACCCCAATGAGTCAAATTCAGAATCTCAGAGTATTTAACAGCCTCTGGGTATGGAAGAAAGAGGATAGAAAATATCAAAAAGTTAAGGTTTAGTAAAGCTGATGGGTGGGTATGCAGATGTTCAAATAATATTCTCTACACTTGCTCCTATGTTTGATATATTTTTTAATAGAAAAAGTAAATTCAAAGAGTGAATCAGACCTGGACTCTCACTAACACTAAGGTTTCAGTTCCTATTTGCCCAGGGTACCACTTAAGGCTCATTAAGCTATTCCATTCTCACTCATATGAAGTTTTTCCACTAGTAGAACAAAGGGCCCCTTGTTTATTTCCAGCTGGCCATCACACTGACATCAACAGTGTAGCCAACCACCCCCCCGCCCCCGCGCCCCATGCAAGCTTGTTTAGTAGTGTCAACCTGGCTCAGAACAGCTTTCCACTGTCAGATAATTTCAATGCCCATAGACTATCTGCTCAAACTTACCATGACTTCCCGAAAACACCACTGCCCAGGCTCACCCTAATAAGTAAAAGAGAGCACTCCCAGGGAGGTTATTAAAAAACAGTTCCACAAATAGGAGGGGGTTTGTTAATATTGCTTATAGTTACTTTATTCCTATAATGTACAAAGAAGAATGAAAAACAAAACAGACTATAAAGATGAATGTATGTGAAGGATTTATAAAGAAAAACCTGACCAGATAATTTCTGCAAAATCTAACAAGAGCTATGGAAGAGAGATGCTAAAGGTGGTTACACGAGGAAGAGTCCTTGGCCCAAGCCTGGGGGTTCTAGAAGGATTTTGGAGATGATAACTGAGTTGCACTTAGAAGGATTTAGGTCACAGTTAAAAAATAAACTAACTTAGCAGATTAGGATAATTTTCTACTAATTCTTTTTGTGATTAAATTCTCACTTTCCTAAGAAAACTGTCTATCCCTTGCCACAAACCAACTATGTGGTCTCTCTGGGCCCCCTCATTTCCTCATCTGCAGATCAAGGGGTGCTCACCCTCACTGTAAGGGTCTGTCTGGGCAAGAGTTCCATGACTCTAAGGTTGTTGTTTTTTTAAATTTTTTTATTTTGTTTTGTTTTGTTATGTTATGTTAGTCACCATACAGTACTTCATTAGTTTTTGATGTGGTGATCCATGATTCATTGTTTTCATATAAGACGCAGTGCACCATGCAATATGTGCCCTCCTTAAGACCCATCACCGGGCTAACCCATCCCTCCACCCCTCTCCCCTCTAAAACCCTCAGTTTGCTTCCCGGAGTCCATAGTCTCTCATGGTTCATCTCTCCCTCTGATTTCCGCCCCTTCATTTTTCCCTTCCTTCTCCTAATGTCCTCCATACTATTCCTTATGTTCCACAAATAAGTGAAACCATATGATAATTGACTTTCTCTGCTTGATATATTTCACTTAGCATAATCTTCTTCAGTCCCATCCATGTTGATGCAAAAGTTGGGTATTCATCCTTTCTGATGGCTGAGTAATATTCCATTGTATATATGGACCACATCTTCTTTATCCATTCATCTGTTGAAGGGCATCTCGGCTCTTTCCACAGTTTGGCTATTGTGGACGTTGCTGCTATGAACATTGGGGTGCATATGGCCCTTCTTTTCACTACATCTGTGTCTTTGGGGTAAATACCCAGTAGTGCAATTGCTGACTCCATGGCTGTTGGCAGGCAGTACCTGACACGTGGGACAGTGTGACTCATTTAGCTGCCATTGACGCTACATTGCTACTCCCCTCCCCTACCCACCCCCAGAATAGTCCAGTCTGAGACTGAAACCTTCACTCATGAAGCTATATTCTATAGAGCAGAGCAAAACAACAATTTTTTCCCCCACAGTTGTCAAATTGACCCTTTTTATAGCAAATGTCACCTACCAACACCACATGAACTTCACTTTTCTTTCCAGACTTTTGTTTCTTTCTAGCATTGTTTTTATTGCCACAAAGGAATAAGAGTGAAAATGTATGCTTGGCATTACTGTGCTTGACATCACTTGCAGCACCTTCATCAAGGACTTCATCACCCCAGATCTCTACAAATGCCATCTGTTGGCCATTAGAGCTTGCCTTCTGTGGACGGAAGGACAAAAGAACCATACCTATCTCTCTTTTGGTTCACTCGTGGTCCACTTCATGCACAGCATGAAACAGGACTTTCTTTTTCGGGCATATGAGTTTTACAATAAACCCCAACTGAGGGAACAAAAATACTTCTCATTTTCAAGTTTTTAAAATAAACAGGACCACTTAAAAGAAGAGCAGCACTGACCACATGCAAACACCATGATTTAACTGTACATAATTCTACCTTAAAATCCAGTTTGCCAGGCTGGATAAAAGTTTGAGAGACACGAACCTTTCATTTTTAAGCTGTCAGTTTAAATCAAACTCTTGCTAGCAGTTACTCAAGATTATTTTTACTTACTGGCCTCCTTAGAAGAGTCAATTGGTGATTTTAATTCTGAAGAAAACAAAATTCAAAAAATTACCATTTAAGATGAATATGTTAGCTATCTGCCCTGGAGCATGCCTATGCACTGTACACAAAGAACCTCTGAACAATCCTTCATGGGCACTGCTTCTTGGTCAGTGTGGCCAAGAAAAGTCTACTTCATCTACCAGGCTGTATGCTATAGTCAGCCCAGGGGATCAGGAGGCATTTGTCCATTCCGCAAGGGCCCACTCCAGAAACACTCACCATGACAAAATGTTATTCTTTCATTATTTGCTTTTTTCATTTTTATTTATTTATTTATTTATTTATTTATTTTTAAAAAAGATTTTATTTATTTATTTGAGACAGAGAGAATGAGAGACAGAGAGCATGAGAGGGAGGAGGGTCAGAGGGAGAAGCAGACTCCCTGCCGAGCAGGGAGCCCAATGCGGGACTCGATCCAGGGACTCCAGGATCATGACCTGAGCCGAAGGCAGTCGCTTAACCAACTGAGCCACCCAGGCACCCTTCATTTTTTAATCTTACCAAATTTGACCCTCTCATCCATGGTATCCCTTCTATAAAACAGTGTATTAACCAAATTCAGAACTAGAACACACATGCCAAAAGAACATTTAATCTCCTTACAGGAAAACACTGTTTCCTTGACTACTTTTATAAGCACTTTTGTATGCTAATAATTAATATGGTGATAACAAGTGCTTTAAAAGTATAAAAACAGATCCAAAAAATGTCTACCTAGAAAATAGTTGGCTTTTATTATCCCTACTGACACACACACACACATATATATATATATATAGTTATTACTCTGTACACCTGAAGAGAAACCAGGCTTCAAACACACACACACTCAAATACATTGGATGTTTATTTCATTAATTTGACTTTGTCCTCACTTAAATTAGTCTGTCATCCCTATGTGTTTTAAATGAGTGGCAATTACAAGTTTGCTTTGTAAAGTATAAATACCTACTCCATACATGCACCAGTTTAGTGTCACCAGATAAACATATCAGTTGTGTAAACATGGAAATGGTATCATGATTTCATATTCTGGGAAAGAGGCTTTTCTAGGTGTATTCAGAGTTTTCCTACAAATCCGTGAGAGGACAATTCCTGTTCACAGTCTAGTTAGCTTCTTGTTGCAGGAGAGAATATCCTCTGACCACAGTACCAACCAAAGGAAGCGACAGAGATGCATCTTTATAAAAGAAGCTCTATTCAAGAGGGCCATGGTGGGACTTCAGGTCATCTATTGGACATCTGAATTGTCTGCTCATTTTGAGTGGTTGTGCATATATGGATTTTTCTAGAGAGACAGTCCATAGGTATATTTCTTCAAATTCCTAACAGACCTGGGACCTCCGAAAGGTTAAAAAAAAAAACAAAACACTGAGTTAGAAGAAAGAAGAAAAGAAGGTAAGAGAGAGAAGGGGAACAAGCTGAAGGGACTAAAGAGAGTTGCTGACTATTCTACCTAAGATGGAGGAGAGCCCTAAAAAGACTAGAGTCAGAGGGTTTTGGAAAGATGCTGGAGTATGAAGCACCAGAAATCTGTCTCCCCATCTAGATGATGATTATTACACTAGCAAGATCTGTATTAACATAACTATTCTGGAACTCTAGAACCAGTTGAAGGATTACAGCTTCCACAGGAAGGGCTGGATGGTAAATGTGGCTAATTTGGGTTAATTTCAGGTCTTAGCTCAGTAGCAGTGACCAATACCCTACCCCTTGGCAGGCAACTGTGCATGTGTTCCTGCAGCACCCTGCACTCACTTTGTAGGAGCCAGGGAAGGCAAAATGGACCCTGTCCTTCGAACATCAGGGATCTGTGCTCTGACCACTGACTGCTGTTTTTTTGGGAGGGTAGCCACTGCAGCTGTACTTACCCCACACTCTTGCAAGTCTCTCCTCCTCTGGCTAAAGTGACTTCCAGGGCATTTAAATAGGGCCAGCACACTTCCCCCCCCTCCTTCTTTTTTCTTTTTCTTCTTTCAGGAGCCAGACATTAAAGGCTAGGATATTCAAAAGCAATTGCATATTTGGGGAAAATTAGAAAGTGATTATGTATATCTAGGGAAAGGAGCAGGCTCAGAGAAGACTTGAGAAGACCTTGAATTTATACCTCAGGCTGATCCTTGGCACAGAAACAGCTTACAATATTAAAAAACAAAACCAAACCAAAAGCAATAACAAAAACCCACAAGCCCTGGCAAAGGAAGAGAATCTGATTTCCAGATTTACCACATCATCAGATTCAGATGTTCAGGCTTTGACAACAACAAATCACAGGCATACAGAGAAATAGGAAAGTATGGCCCATTCAAATTAAACTGTTCTGGAGAAAGACCCAATGGCAGATCTACTAGACAAAGATGTTGACCCAACTATATTAAAGATGCTCAAAAAAAAAAAAAAACTAAAGGGATATTTAGAGAAATTCAAGAAAATGACATATGAACAAATGGAAATATCAATAGAGATAGAAAACCTAAAAAGAAACCAGTCAGAAATTCTGGAGCTGAAAAGTACAATAACAGAAATGAAAAATTCACTAAAGGGATGCAAAATGGGCCAGTAATATTCAAAGTGCTCAAAGGGAAAAACTATTAACCAAGAATCTTATATTAGGAAAAACTGACCTTTGAGGGTGAAGGAGAAATTAAGACAGTCCCAATAAAGAAAAGCTAAGGGAGTTCATTATCACTAGACCTGTCCTGGAAGAAAAAGAAATGATCAAGGGAGTCCTGCAAGGTGAAATGAAGGACTAACTTGAAGCCATATGGAGAAATAAAGATCTAAATAAAGGTGAACACATGGGCAATTGTAAAAGCTAGCACTGCTGTAACAAAGGTTTATAACTCCACTTTTTGTTTTCTACATGATTTAAGAGACTAATATATATTTTTTAAAAAATATTAGTCTAAAAGCTAGCACTACTGTAACTTTGTTTTGCAACTCCACATGTAGCTTTCTGTATCATTTAAGAGACTGATCCACTTAAGTATTAGTTTATGTTTTGAGGAATACAATGTATAAAGATGTAATTTTGTGAACAACTGAAAAGGATGGGCCTGGAACAATAAAAAAGCAGAATTTTGTATGTTATTCAAGTAAACCTGGCATGAATTCAAATTAGAGTGTCATAACTTCAAGATGTTTAAAGCAATTCCAATGGTAACCAAAAAGAAAACAGCTAAAGAATATATACAAAATGAAATTAGAGAGGAATTAGGAATATTTCACTTAACAAAAAAATCAACATAACACAAAAGAAGACAGTAATGCAGGAAATGAGGAACCAAAAAAGCTGTCAGGCATATATAAAATAAATAGCAAAATGGCAGAAGGAAGTCTCTCATTATCATTAATTACTTTAACTATAAATGGGTTAAACTTGCCAACCAAAAGACAGAGATTGGCACAAGAGTAGAGAATAAAAACACATGATCCAACGAGACCCACTTTGGATCCAAAGACACAAACAGACTGAAAATGAAAGGTTGAGAAAAGATATTTCATGCAAACATCAACCAAAAGAGAGCAGGGTTAATTGTACTAATATCAGACCAAGTAGACTTTAATAAAAAAGCTTACAAGAGATAAACAAAAACTTTATATAATTAATAAAAGACTATATATGGCAAGAAGATATAACAACTATAAACACTTATGCAAATAATGGCAGACCAGCAAAATTTATAAAGTAAAAACTGACAGAACTGAAGGGAGAACAAGACAGTGCTAGAATAAGAGTTGGAGACATCAATACCCCACTCTCAATAATGGATAGAACAACCACAGGAAACAGAGAACTTAACACAATAAACCAACTGGATGTAACAGACATTTACAGAACAGTCCACCCAACATCAACGGCACACCCACTCTTCTCAAGTGCATATGGGACATCTTCCATGGTAGACCATATGTTAGGCCACAGATTAAGTCTTAATATATATAAAAAGATAGATTTCATACAAAGTATCTTCTCCGACCCCAACAGGATGAAGTTAGAAATCAACAACAGAGGGCGCCTGGGTGGCTCAGTTGGTTAAGCGACTGCCTTCGGCTCAGATCATGATCCTGGAGTCCCGAGATCGTCCCACATCGGGCTCCCTGCTCAGCAGGGAGTCTGCTTCTCTCTCTGACCCTCCCCCCTCTCATGCTCTCTCTCTCTATCTCATTCTCTCTCTCAAATAAATAAATAAAATCTTAAAAAAAAAAAAGAAATCAACAACAGAAATAAAACTGGAAAATTCACAGATTTGTGGAAATTAAAAAATACACTCTTAAACAAGCGATGGATCAGAGAAGAAATCACAAGGTAAATTAGAAAATATTTATAAATAAATGAAAAAGAAAATGCAAAACACCAAAACTTATGAGATGCAACAAAAGCAGTGTTGAGGGAAATTTATAGCTAAAAACACATTAAAAATTAAGATCTAAAATCAACAATCTAACTTTACAATTTAAGGAACTAGAAAATGAAAAATGAACTAAACCCAAAGCTAGTAGAAAGAAGGAAATAATAAAGATTAGAGTAGAAATGAATAAAACAGAGACCAGCAAACCAATAGGAAAAAAAAAATCAACAAAACCAAGAGTTGGTTCTTGGAAAAGATCAACAAAATTGATAAACCCTTAGCTAGATGGACTAAGAAAAAAGAGAAGACTCAAACTACTAAAATCAGGTGGTGGGGGGTGGGAGGGATGGGATGGTTGGGTGATAGACATTGGGGAGGGTATGTGCTATGGTGAGCACTGTGAATTGTGTAAGACTGTTGAATCACAGACCTGTACCTCTGAAACAAATAATACAGTGTATGTTAAAAAAAAAAAAAAAAGAGGAAGAAGATAGCAGGAGGGGAAGAATGAAGGGGGGGAAATCGGAGGGGGAGACGAACCATGAGACTATGGACTCTGAGAAACAAACTGGGGGTTCTGGAGGGAACGGGGTGGGGGGATGGGTTAGCCTGGTGATGGGTATTAAAGAGGGCACGTTCTGCATGGAGCACTAGGTGATATACGCAAACAATGAATCATGGAACACTACATCAAAAACTAATGATGTAATGTATGGTGATTAACATAACATAATAATAATAATAAAAAGAAATGAAGGGGCAGACATACTATTGATTCTACAAAAATTAAAAAGAGTCTAAGAATACTATGAACAACTGTATGCCAATAAATTGGATAATCTAGATGAAATGGACAAATTCCTAGGAACAAAAAAGCTACTGACTAACAAAGAAATTAAAAAATATGAACAGATCCATAACTAATAAGAAGACTGAATTAATACTCAGAAATCTCCCAACAAAGAAGAGCCCAGAACCTGTTGGCTTCACTGGGGAATTCTATCAAACATTATAGAAAAACAAATACCAATCCTTCTCAAACTTTTCCAAAAAACTGAAGAAAAGGGAACATTTCCTAACTCATTCTATAAGGCCAGCATTATCCTGACACCAAAGACAAACAAAGGCACTACAAGAAAAGAAAACTATATCCTTTGTGAGTGTTGATGTAGAAATCCTCAACAAAATACTAACAAACTAAATTCAGCACATTAAAAGGATTATACACCATGACCAAGTGGGATTTATTCCTGCAATATAAGGATGATTCAACATACAAAAAGCAAGCACTGTAATATACCACATTAACAGAATGAAGGGGGGAAAAAAACATGATCATCTTAATTGATACAGAAAAAGCATTTGACAACAATTGACAACAAAAGCATTCAACACATTTTCATGATTAAAAAAACACTGAAAAAACTAGGAATAGAAAAAACTACTTCAAACAATAAAAACTATATATGAAAAACCCACAGCAAACATTATACTCAACAGTGAAAGACTGAAAGCCTTCGGCGCGCCTGGGTGGCTCAGTCGTTAAGCATCTACCTTCGGCTCAGGTCATGATCCCAGGGTCCTGGGATCGAGCCCTGCATCGGGCACCCTGCTCGGCAAAAGCCTGCTTCTCCTTCTCCCTCTCCCCCTGCTTGTGTTTCCTCTCTCGCTGTGTCTCTCTCCGTCAAATAAATAAACAAAATCTTAAAAAAAAAAAAAGGAAAGAAAGACTGAAAGCCTTCCTCTGAAATTAGGAACAAGGCAAGGATGTCCACTTTTGTCGCTTCTATTCAACATAATACTGAAAGTTCTAGCCAGAACAATCAGGCAAGAAAGGAATAAAAGGCATCCAAATTGGAGAGGAAGAAGTAAAATTATCTCTGCTCACAGGTGATTTGATTTCTATATGGAAAACTCCAATGATTTCACATATACATATCAACAAAGAAATGACCCTGTTAGAATAACTAAAGTCAGTGAAGTAGAAGGATACAAAATCAACACACAAAATTTCTAAACACTCACAATGAACAATCTGAAAAGGAAATTACAAAACAATCCCATTTACAATAGTACCAAACAGAACTAAATACTCAGAGGCCTCAGCCCTCACCAGAAACCTGCTGCTCTTATCTTGTCTGTCGTGTTGCTTCCATTCTTCCCAAGTGCTTGGTTGTCTGCAGAGTTTCCAAGAGTAGGATGAAGCCCTTCCTCTTCAAAATCATTAGGAAAATATTCTTCCCTTAGCTAGATGCTGTGCAGCAGGTGGAGGAGGCCCTGGAAGCTGTCAAAAATGCTACAAATGAGCAAGACCTTGCCAACCCCTTTAAAGAGTTGGGGAAAGAGAAGGTGAAACTTAATGTAGCAGCAAGAAGACGACACAAAGAAAAGAACCCTCACTGCTGGGAGAAGATGGTAGCCGTGGTGGAAGAACACCACAATGCGGCACAGAGCCTCCCAAGAGTTTCTCCACCACCCAAATGTTGCTGCCAAAAGAGCCAACTGAGATTATGTGTTTATAAAGGTCCAGGAGGCCACTGCTGGCATCTCCAATGCTGCTCAAGCCACCTTGCCCACTGATGAAGCCAAAGGCCACAGGGGCCTCAGTGAGCTAAATGAGGCTATATATGAGTTTGGTAGTAAGATAATCCTGGACCCCATGACATTCAGTGAGGCCGGGTTCCAGCCCTTTCTTGAGGAGACGCTGGAGGGCATCATCGGCCCCCTGGTGCTCATGGCCCTCTGGTCCCTCCTGTGGTGACGGACATGAAGGGATCATGGCTGAGTATAACACCCTCCAACAGGCCCTCTAGGACCTGGCTCAGTGAGTACATCAATAACCACTGTAGAATGTAGAGATGTGAGCATCTGAGGATCTCCAGCAACACTGTCACAGATGAAGATATGGATTCCTCACAAGAGAATGTGTATTCTTAGGAATTTATTGTGTTCTCCACCCTGATCTAAATATCATTATTGTATAGACCCCAAGGAATCTTTTGATTTCACACAAAGCCTGACTGGGGAGAGATATTCATGCAGTGGGATTTAGAAGAATTTGAAGTCTGTGTATTAGTATGGGCTAAACAGAATATGTTACTTTTGAACATGTAGGGAAGATCCTTGTATTTGTAAAATACACGCACATTCAATGTGTATCACAACACATTCCATTTTTAAAAAATTTTTTATTGTTATGTTAATCACCATACATTACACCATTAGTTTTAGATGTAGTGTTCCATGATTCATTGTTTGTGCATAACACCCAGTGCTCCATTCAGTACGTGCCCTCTTTAATATCCATCACCAGGCTAACCCATCCTCCCACCCTCCTCCCCTCTAGAACCCTGTTTGTTTTTCAGAGTCCATCATCTCTCATGGTTTTGTTTTTTAATAAAACATGATCAGTTTTGATATTCAAGAAAAAAAAGAATAAAATACTTAGGAATTAACCAAGGAAGTAGAAGACTTATACAAATGAAAACTAGAAAACATTGTTGAGAGAAATGAAAGAATACATAAATAAATGGAAACACATTCCATGTTCATCGATTAGAAGGCTTGATATTGTCAAGATGTCAATACTTTGTAAAGTGATCTACTGATTCATTGCAATCCTGACCAAAATCCCAAGGAATTTTTTTGTAGAAACAGAAAAACTCATCCTCGAATTCATATGGAATCTCAAGGGACCCCGAATAGTCAGAATAATCTTGAAAAAGAGGAACAAAACTGGAGGCCTCACACTGCCTGATTTCAGAACTTACTACAGAACTACAGAAATCAAAACGTGTGGTACTGGCATAAAGACAGACATACTGACCAACGGAATGGAATAGAGAGTCCAGGAATAAATCACTGCATATATGGTCAAATAATTTTTGACAAGGGTGCCAAGACCATTCAATGGGAAAGCACAATCATGCAAACAAATGGTGCTGGGAAAACTGAATATCCACATGCAAAAGAATGAAGTTGAACCTTTATCTCAGACCATATACAAAAATCAACACGAAATGGATCAATGACTTAAATATAAGATTTAAAACTATAAACAACTTTTAAACAACTTTTAGAAGAAAACATAGGTCAAAAACTTCATGACACTGGATTTGGCAACAATTTCTTGAACATGACACCGAAGGCACAGGCAACAAAAGAAAAAAATAGACTGCACTTCATGAAAATTTTTAAAAATTGTGCATCAAAATAAAAAGGCAACCCACAAAATGGGAGAGAATATTTGGAAATCATATGTCTGATAAGGGATTAATATACAGAATAAAGAGTTTTTGAAACTCAATAACAAAAATCCAAACAACCTGATTAAAAAAACGGACAAAGGACTTGAACAGACATTTCTCCAAAGAAGATATGCCCAATAAACACATAAAAAGATGCTCGGGGCACATGGGTGGCTCAGTCAGTTAAGCGTCTGTCTTTGGCTCAGGTCATGATCCTGGGATCGAGCCCTGCGTCAGGCTCCCTGCTTCTCCCTCTCCTTCTCCCTAGACCCCTCTCGTGCACTCTTTCTTTCAAGTAAATAAAATCTTAACAACAACAACAAAAAAGATGCTCAACATCACTAATCACTGGGGAAATGGAAGCCATAATTACAATGAGACACCACCTCACACCCATTAGGATGGCTACTCTCAAAAAAAAAAAAAAAAAAGGAAAAGATAAAATATTGTCGAGAATGAAGAGAATTCAGAACCCTTGTGCACCTGCTGGTGGGAATGTAAAATGGTATAGACACTGTGGAAAACAGTATAGCAATGTCTCAAAATTTTTTAAATAGAATTACCATATGATCCAACAATTCCACTTCTGGGTACATACCCCCCAAAAATGGAAAGCAGAGATCTGAAGAGATACTTTTTTTTTTTTAATTTTATTTATTTATTTGAGAGAGAGAGAAACAGCTTGAGAGGGGAGAGGGTCAGAGGGAGAAGCAGGCTCCCCACTGAGCAGGGAGCCCGATGCGGAACTCGATCCCGGGACTCCAGGATCATGACCTGAGCCGAAGGCAGTCGCTTAACCGACTGAGCCACCCAGGCGCCCTGAAGAGATACTTGTAAACCAATATTCACAACAGCATTTTCACAATAACCAAAAGAGAGATATAACCCGAATGTCCATCAATGGATGAATGGATACACAAATGTGATATTACATACAATGGAATATTATTCAGCCTTTAATAGGAAAGAAATTCTAAGACATGCTACAATATGAATGAACCTTGAAGACATCATGCAAAGTGAAGTAAGCTAGACACAAAAGGACAAATATTATACGATTCCATTTATTTGAGGCATCTAGAGTAGTCAAATTCAGAGAAAGTAGAGTAATAGTTGCCAGAGGCTGTGGGGGGAGATGGTGGGGAGGGATGGCAAGTTATTTAAATGGGTATAGATTTTTAGATTTACAAAATAAAAAGAGTTATATAGGTGAATAATGGTGATGGTTGCACAGTAATATGAACGTTATGATGGTGTACAACGTTATGAATGTATTTAACACCACCAAACTCTTCACTTAAAAATGGCTAAGGTGGTAAATTTTACGATACGTGTACTTTTACTACAATATGAATATTTTTTTTAAAGACTAGAGTTAATGGAAATAATGAAAACAAAGCAGAGGCTATGGTGGGCTTATGTACTGAGTATTACCATGGTAAGTTTTCACGTGCATTTCCTCACTGAATCACTGCAGCAGCTGTGGGTGGTTATTATAACCCCACTTCATATTTCAGAAAACTGAGGCACACTGAAATTAAGTAACTTCTCCAAGATCACACAACTAGTAAGTAGTGGTGCCCAAAGGAGATGGGAGGAAGGCAACAATGGGTGTCTCCCCTGCCAAATGCTTAGACTGGGAGCAAGAGAGCACAGGAACCCAGAGCTGAGTCTGAACTCTACTGAAATGGAGGATGATGACAGAAGAGGCATGCATGATAGGAAGGCAGGATAAAAGCCCTCCAAGGACTCTTCAGTCTCCAGAATAATGTGACTCTAAAAGGACATGCAGTTCAAGTGAAGGATTGGCTTTCTGTTATAAAAGAACAAGCTCTGTATCTAAACCATAAACCAGAGCCAAACTTCATTTGTTAGCCAGCATTCACTCATTTGTGTATTTCAAGAAAAATACCTAGCATCAATTACTTTGTGCCAGGCAGTGCCTAATGGTAAAAAACAGACATGGTCCTTGTCCTCACAGAGCTTAGAGTCTTGTCTGAATATTAAACAAGCAAATATTAACAAGCCATAAAGTACAATGCAGGAGACACACATAGTGTTGGGAGAGAGCAAAGCATGGGCGAGAGCCCTTCTTGGACCCACTGGGGAAGACTTCACTGAGTAAACAATAATTAAACCGAGAGGAAGAGGAAGTATCAGCCTCCCTAGAAGCTGTGGAGTGAGAATTCCAGGCAAAAGATCTAAAAGGATGGCACAGGAGGGGGCAGAACTCGGTGCCCTTGGGAAACTGAAGGGAGGCCCGTGTAGCCAGGGAGGAGTGGGCAAGGAGGTGCACAGCTAGAGGTGAGGCAGGACCTGAGGGCTCGAGGCAGCTGTGCTGGACCTGGAAGCCAGTGTATGGAAAATGGGTTTTATTTTAAGTACAAAGGGGAGCCTTGAATGGATTTAAAAAACAAATAAGTTTACTGATCTAATGTATTCTTTTTTGTTTTTTTTTAAGATTTTATTTATTTTTTGACAGAATGAGAGACAGCAAGAGAGGCAACACAAGCAGGGGGAGTGGGAGAGGGAGAAGCAGGGCTCCCGAGACGCGGGACCATGACCTGAGCCGAAGGCAGACGCTTAATGACTGAGCCACCCCGGCGCCCTCACATTGATTGATTTGCAGATGGTGTACCATCCTTGCATCCCTGGAATAAATCCCACTTGATCATGGTGTATGATCCTTTTAATGTAGTGTTGAATTTGATTTGCTAATATTTTTTGAGGATCTTTGCATCTATGTTCATCAAGGATATTGGCTCAAAATTTTCTTTCTTTTGTGGTGTCTTTGTCTGATTTTAGTATCAGGGTAATGCTGGCCTCATAAAATGAGTTTGGAATTGTTACTTCCTCTTCAGTTTTTTGGTGTTTTTTTTAAGATTTTATTTATTTATTAGACAGAGAGAGAGCACGAGCAGGGGGAGCGGCAGAGGGAGAGGGAGAAGCAGGCTCCCTGTGTAGCAAGGAGCCCGATACGGGACTCGATCCCGGGACTCCAGGATCATGACCTGAGCCGAAGGCAGACGCTTAACGACTGAGCCACCCTGGCGCCCCTGTCTAACGTATTCTTAAATGATCACAATGGCAGTTCCTGTGGAGAACAAATGGGGTGGGAGGGAAAGCAGGGAAACCAAAGAGAAGACTTCGTAAAGTTCCGGGGAGAGACCGTGGGAGCTCTAATGGGGTCGTAGCTGTGGAGGAAGATAGAATCACGACTGTGTTGCTTTGTTTTGTTTTAAAAACAGGGCTTCTAAAGAGTATCTTACAGATGAAGAATTAATCAGAAAAAAGGAGATACTCATGTTGCAAAAGATAGAGAGGAAGTGGGACCACGGATGGAGATGGAAGAGAAGAGTAAGAGGACAGTGCAGGGCTGTCCATCTGGTCTCGGGAAGAATGGGGGTATTCCCTCTGAAAGATTCTAATGTCCTGGTGAAGTCTGAGTAAGACTGGGAGGAGCAGGGGTGAGAGATTTGAGGAGCAAGGAAAAGGTGGGAAGTAGGGAGAGAGTGGGAAGGCAGAAGTGTGTTCTGAACTATGGGATAGAAAACAAAAGTCACGGGGCGCCTGGGTGGCTCAGTCGTTGAGCGTCTGCCTTCGGCTCGGGTCATGATCCCAGGGTCCTGGGATCGAGCCCCGCATCGAGCTCCCTGCTCCATGGGAAGCCCGCTTCTCCCTCTCCCACTCCCCCTGCTTGTGTTCCCTCTCTCGCTGTCTCTGTCAAAAAATAAATAAAATCTTAAAAAAAAACTCTAAAAAAAAAAAAAAGAAAACAAAAGTCATGCTCCTATAGAGGCCAGTCAGCCAGCATGACTGACAACAAAGACTTCCTAGGGTCCTACTCCAAAGCACTTCAGGAAAAAAAACAGACCTACTCTTGGAAAACGAACACTGCTCATTGCCCAGTCTGAAACCTGGCTCCTCTAAGCACTGGGCTCTTTCCCCTTTATGATACAAGAGGTGACGAGAGCTGAATAAAGAAGCAGGACAGCCAAGCGCATGCTTGGACATTTTATCTATAAGGGTCACAAAAATATCACTACAATAAACTCTCAAAATATAAGTTGGTCACACTGCTTCTGAAATAGGCAGTACCCTCAGGTGGGAAAAAAATAACAGCTACAAATGTTTTTGTGTGTGTGATGCGCATGCTACTCATCAGCCCTTGGCAGTCAGGAAGACAGAAGAAATTCTGAGATAGTAATACACGGTATTTGTGTTCCTTACAGAAAGATGTGATTAACTTGGTTGTCTTTTGAACACTTTAATATAATAGCTTAGAGGAAGGGGCTGGAGATAAATACTTTGATTACTCGTGAAACTGACATCAATTGCTTTGGGTAAAGAACTACTGGTGGCTGGAAGAAGAGTGAAAGACATGTTACTTCTGTACTGTTTTGCATTTTATGTCAACTGCAAAATACCTCCAGAGTCAGAAAGATCCCAACAGAAAACAGAAGTGAACTATAGAAAAGCGGAAAATATTTTGCCCATTGTTATTCCGAGCACTGATTTTTCATACTTGAATTTCTTTCTGTATAAACTTTTTATTCTTTATTAATAAAGAAGTATTATGTGGTAAACAGTACCATATAATGAGTCTCTCTGAGGGATTCCCATATTTTGGTTCGGCTCCTGTTAAAATTTTAGGAAGACCGGATTTGCTGTTATCTATTCGGAAAGTGGTGTACTATCACTCTAAAATGTGGTTCCATGTTTCCTTCACTCCCAAAATCAGTCTTGCATTCCCAGGTAGACAGTAGGTGGCAACTATCTTCCAAACAGGGATGACCCAATCATCAGGAGCACTCACACTTGTCCTAAAACTTGGACCACAGAGCCAGAACTCAGCAGAGAGCCAAGATTATAAAAACGAAGTAAGCTTTTAACTCCGAGTAGGACCCAAACAGATTGCTAGAGCCTGTTCTTAATTTATACCCAATTCTAATGTGTTTTATTATTTGCATTAGAGTACTTTGATTAAAAATTCACTAGGCACAAATGTGTATCATTGCGTTACTGATAGCGCAATTCTTTCTTCTCTCTATATTTGTAACTCTTAATGTGTTTATAAAACATTCCACATTCTCAAGGAGAATAAGAATCAAGGCCAACTATTTCAGCATGAATGATTTATCAATTACAAATTGAAGATCCTTAGGAATCTATTTTTACTGAATTGTTTATATACTGGCGAATAACTGCTGCTTTAAAAAAAAAAATCAAACTTTATGTCCCTTAGCAACCTCAGAAAGAATAAACCACGTCTTAAGCAATACATGGCATCTTAAAGGTGTCCTTACTCCAAACAATCCTGACCCATGAAAATTTGGGTTTACCACAAATATAAATTTGAGAAAGACTATTGGTCTGACAAAATGAATCATAATAAATATAAAAGTATTAGTCAATTTAGAAAAATCTGATTCCTATACAGCTTTTTCAGGAATAAATATCTTTCCATTTCACACATATTTACCAAGTTCTTTATGTTGCAGTTCCTAGAATTCACTGCTAAACCTCACAAAGTTTACTTCTAAACATACCTAATTTTTTAGTCAGAAACAATCTAGACTCTTTAGTAGAATTAAATGTGTATCATTGCATTACTGAATGTAACTCATTTTACCTTACTACTTTTTTTTTTTTTTAAAGATTTTATTTATTTATTTGACAGAGAGAGACACAGCGAGAGAGGGAACACAAGCAAGGGGGAGTGGGAGAGGGAGAAGCAGGCGTCCCGCGGAGCAGGGAGCCCGATGTGGGGCTTGATCCCAGGACCCTGGAACCATGACCTAAGCTGAAGGCAGACGCTTAACGACTGAGCCACCCAGGCGCCCCTTTACCTTACTACTTCTAAAATATAATTCTAATTTTAAAAACATATTCTGCCCACCTTATCTAAGTGTTTTTGTTGGGCACTGAAGAATACCTTTGTTAGCAAACTGTGGAACAAATCAGTAAAACTCTTTGCTTATCAAAACACCAAACCTTAAAACTTTAAGAATTTTATAACTGTTCCAGCTTTTTTGTAAGCAATATAGTATTATTTTACTGATGTAGTCAATAAGCCACTTTTTAAAAAAATGTTCCCAGCACATCCCTTCAGAAAACAGATAAGCTGTACTGTTCTGATATTCTAAATATCAGATGATATCCATGTAGACTAGCTTAGCACAAATCTAGAAAAGGTATATTTCCCTTTTTTTAAAAAAATAGATGTTTTAAAATTGGTTTTGTAAGTAACGAGGTATATTTCCACCTTCTCATTGTTGTAAAGTCACCTCAGGACAGCTTGGATGTTATTTTTTAACCCTGAGGAGTGTTTAGGAACAAGAGGAATGAGCTTCCCTTCAACAAATACAAACTTCCATTCTCATTTTCTCTCTCCCTCCTTTTCTTCTTCCCTCCCTGCCCCCCCCATATCCCTTCCTTTCCTCCCTCTTTCTCTCAAAAAATGCAGTTCAGCCCAAATATGGGGGAATGTGATCACGTGGCACAGCAGGACTAGGACATCACAGCCATGTTACACAGATGATCGAAACATGGTTTTTCCTACATTTTCCCTATTTTTCATTCAGAGCCTCTCATACGTCAACACACAAGTAATGCATATGAGGCATACTAAAAAAATTTTTTCTTATTAACTTTCATAAGTCCAGTCTGTAATTATTTTAAACACAACAAATGACCTTTCACTGTTCCTCTTTCCCATTTCCTCTGAGAAATACCAATCTACAGAAGAATGAATGACTTACCAAAAACATTTTACTACCCCCCTCGTGCTTAGGTGCACTAAAAAAAGTAGGAATTATTTATAAAAAAAAAAACAACTCTTAAAAATATCCTCTGCGAAGCCATCCTGAAGTAAGTTTCAAAGTTTTTAGATTTAGTCTCTACAGTGCACTAGGTGCTGTTGTGTGTGTCATAAAACTACACAGTAGCTTCCCAGATTAAAAATCTTCATTACCTAAGGAATTAAAAGAATTTAAGTCAGGATACAATGCCATTAAACTGCTTCAAAATATTTAGAGTCCTAAAAATGTAATGAAGGATACTTGTGGGGCTATTTTAGGCTTTACTAAATGGTTTATGGGAGGGTATTGTTTTATTTTATCTTTATTTTAAACATAGGTGGCAACAGAGTCATTTCATCATAGAGGGTCTAAAACTCTGGCCCAGCCCAGAAGCAATGTGTTTTCTTCACTGTACAGGTCTGGTGAGACCCACAGTTGAAACTGATACCCAGAGGACTGTTTCCCGTTTCCTAGACCAGAGCTGGATGTATTCTAGAGCATGAACTTGAGCTGCTCCAACTTGTTACGCTTTCTCCAGGTGGAATGCTCTGCAAATGTGGACATGGTGTAACTGAGGACAGGACACGAACTAGAGTCCTAGTATTTCTGCAAGGAAATTCATCTTCTCCTTCCACCCCACATCCCATGTGTTAACTGCTACTTTCCCACTGTGCAGGCAAGTGCTTCTTTAGATGTACAGTGTGGATTCTCACTGTGAGAAAGAATTCCAGAAACTAAACACAAAACAAAAAACTGAATCTGTGCCGGAGAAAAAGTAAGCTCATCGATTGTAATGAGCTCTGTATATTCTCAAGCCAGAAAAACAAACACCCAAAATAATGACAGAGTGCAAGACCATGCTGTAAAAATTTCTGTCAATGATGATGACAATTTTGTTGAAATATATACAAAATGGCATTATTGGATGATGAAGCTTGATTGTACCAGTGACTTGAAAGATTAAGCTGTAGGGAAGTTAGAGCCACCTACATCAGATAAGCATAAGAAAAGTGCCTTATAGGGGTGCCTGGGTGGCTCAGTCGTTAGGTGTCTGCCCTTGGCTCAGGTCATGATCCCAGGGTCCTGGGATCAAGCCCCGCATCAAGCCCCGCATCGAGCCCCGCATAGGGCTCCCTGCTCGGCGGGAAGCCTGCTTCTCCCTCTCCCACTTCCCCTGCTTGTGTTCCCTCTCTCACTGTGTTTCTCTCTGTCAAATAAATAAATAAAATCTTTAAAAAAAGTGCTTATAAGGTTACAGTTGAGCACCCATAAACCAAGAGGATAGCCATGAATAAAGAAGTTAATCATTGTGCTGAGCAAAAATTCTTCCTATGTAGATTTAGTTACTGCATCCAGACTAACAGGTAGATTTTTACATGCTAACGAATCATGAAACACAGCAAAAGCCAGGAAGGGATGCACCAGCATACAGAAGCACTACCTTAACAAGCGTAAGGAAAATACCAGGAAAGACATTCTCCACCTTAAAATGATGGCAAGGCCTACAAACGAGCTAAATAAAGTTCTTACTAATGCAGTCTTAGATTTAAGGCTGGGACTATAAGGTCATATTTTGACAAGACTGAACCAAAACTTTTCGTTGAACAGCCTGTTTATATACATTTAACCAATCCTTTGAGCTTTAAAATTGACATCATCAACTGTCCATAAAAATTTCAGTCTTTTTAGAATGAAATGTGTCCTACTACTCGGGACAACATTGCTATTTTCTCAGTATGCTTAACATTTACTTAGCAGATAATTTCTCAGTAATGCTTAACTATAAAATAATCAAGCACAAGGCCACAACTGAGATAGATCAATAGTTGCACACTTGAGCAGCGAAGTGAAGAGAATAACAAGGAAGATGTACTTTTAAGCAAAGAAAATGTGAAGACATCTTTAGGCAAACTCTCAACAGAGTATAGGACAACTCAGTATTCTCCAGTCTTCTCGAAGTCCTGGCACTTTATTCAGCAAGAAGCTTTTAGTTGTAAAATTAGAACATATGTAAAAATAATTAAATATATAAATAATTAATATATCCTCATTTAGTTTGCTAAGTTAACAGACTTCTTGCTGAAAACCTAAGTTTGTCTGAAATGTCAAGGGTTGGTATAAAATCTCACAGCAGAATATTATATAGTAATAAAAACATATTAACTATACCCGCAAGGATTAATCTTAGAGACATAATGTCAAATGAGAAAGAAAGTATAGCCTAGAAGACTACACAGAGCATGGAATCATTTTTCTCAAGTTTAAAAACAAAATTAAATATCATGGAGACACACATGTATGTGAATAAATTATAGCTAAACTATCAGCAGTGAAAACGCAAAATTCAAGATAGTAAATACTTGAAGCAAAGGAGTAGCACAACAGGAAGATGTAGCATTAGTAATGTTGATTCTTATGTTATTATATTACCATATATTATCATAGTGTTCATAATTTTTATACATGCATCAAATATTCTTTCGAAAGTATCAACTATTACACAATAAAATATTTAATTTAAAACAAAATCTCAGAGGACATGTATAACATGGTCCCTCTTGTTAATTAACAATGATATTTCTCAGCAGATCAAAATTTAAGAACCAAAGGCCAATCAAAGATTACGAAAAAGAAAAGATCCTAATCTACAATCAGAAGAGCCTCAGAGCAATGAACAAAAAGATTAAGAACAAGCATCTCTTAAGCATCCACTAAACACAAGTTATAAACTTACAAGCCACCCATGGAACACTGAGTGAGCATCTAAGAGTTAATTATTTGTTATGGATTATTAGCCCTTCCTGGCCCTCTGTCTTCATTCTCGCCTTTTGTACTTCCTGACCTCAATCTCCCCTCTTCAAAGCTCAGTCACATCCATAGAGTCTTCCTGATTCCCTACCTGAATGTGATCCCTACCATTGCTCATGATGCTCTATCCTTCCTATATGTCCCTTACCCCGTGTGACTTCACACTAATTCAGGTCCTAGCAGAGAACCCACCTCCTCTGAGTCTGTGATCCCTTTCACCTCCACGGGAAGTCTCCCTAGAAATCCTGAGCCAACCCATTAAAAGATGGCAGTGAGGGGCGCCTGGGTGGCTCAGTTGGTTAAATGTCGAACTCTTGATTTTGGCTCAGGTCATGATCTCAGGGTCCTGAGATTGAGCCCCGCCTGGGGTTCCGTGCTGAGTGTGCTGAGTGTGGATCTTGCTTAAGATCTCTCTCTCCTTCTCCCTCTGTCTCTCGTGGCCCCCACCCCCAGCTCACGCTGTCTCATGCACTCTCACGAGCTCTCTCTCAAAAATACATAAATAACTAAATAAAAAATAAAAAGATGGCAGTAATCTAAGCCCTTGCTGATATATTTACCACCCCAAGAACACTCCTTGGCTATGATTTATGATCAGCTCATTACATCACTCTCTCTTTCACATTCGTGGCAATGACGGCTGTCAACGTTCTCTGCATGATCTGGTAGTGAGGGACTCCAAGTGGCCTAGCTGCCACCCACCCCATCTCCTGCAGTCACTTCCAGCCAGCACTGTTGGCCTTAGGTCAGATTAACCAGCTAGATCCCTCTATCACTCCATCAACCTTAAGTCCTCAAATCTACATCTTCCTCGGTTTCCCAGGTCATCCTTTTTCTAATGAATCTCAATGCTCTACATCCATATAGACCAACTATTCCTCTACTATAAACAATATTGTAATTATCTGGATATATATCCCTTACTAAGCTCCCCTAAGGGTCTAACACAGGTTTCTCAATCTCAGCACTACTGCATTTTCTCCCTTTGATTTTAACGATTTGTGTGTGGGGCTGTCCGGTCTGGCAGCATCCCTGGTCCGCTATATGACAGCAGCATACCCCTCTGCAAGCTGTGACAGCTAAAAATGTCTCCAGATATTGTCAGGTGTCCCCTCTGTGTCAAAAATCACCACTGGTGTAACATAAATCATAATTCTGCTCAAAAATCACAAAATCTTTAAAAATTTGGATTTAGATTATTGTTAAATGAAAATGAAATCGAATTCCAGAGAAAGATGTGTTTACTGTGGATTTAAATAATCAGGGGGAGGAAACTTACTCTGCTAATGGCTGCACATTAAGTTTTGAAATCTGGGCATAGAAAGTTTAGTGCTTTATTTATTTATTTATTTTTTAAAGTTACCCAGGGCAGTTGTTTAGGATGAAGATAATAGAAGGATTTGGATCATGATTTCTGTACTTAGATATTAATCCACTTGAAAGAAATAGCATTTTCCTGGGCAGCTTGAAACTCTGTGATTTAGTGTTATTTTGAACCACCTTGGCAAAAGCCAAAGGGCTCAGACATGAGTTTTTGCCACAGAAAGAAGAATCACGAGTTCTACCCACATCAAAGAGTAATGCAGTTACAAAATAGATTTGAAATGACTTGGTTTTAAATTGACAAATATAAAAAAGAGAAAACCGACCTCTCCCTCATTCTCTTGTTCCAATCCCCCCCACCCTCTTACCAATCCTGTGGACTGTTTACTTTCTAAACATCTTTCAAAACCATCTTTTCCTCTCCATCCCTCCCAAACCTCTTCTACAAATCTCCAGGTTTCTAACACACATCTCTACTAACATTCTCATTTAAAAATGTACCAGAACTGGGGCACCTGGGTGACTCAGTCGTTAAGTGTCTGCCTTTGGCTCAGGTCATGATCCCAGGGTCCTGGGATCGAGCCCCGCATCGGGCTCCCTGCTCTGCGGGAAGCCTGCTTCTCCCTCTCCTGCTCCCCCTGCTTGTGTTCCCTCTCTCGCTGTGTCCTCTCTGTCAAATAAATAAATAAAATCTTAAAAAAAAAATTAAAAAAAATAAAAATGTACCAGAACTCTCTGCAGCATGTTTGCAAATGCTAAGAATTTCCCATCTTCTCTTACCTTCCCTGTCCTGTCTAGCCTTTCCTTCTTTTCTTTCTCCCTTCCTTCCTTAATTGGGATAGAAAGGGAGTTTTCTCTCCTTGATTTAAAAAACAATTTGTGTTCACCAATAAAAAAAAAACTGAAAATGGAAAAAGAAAGCTCAAATAACCACTGTTCATCCACACAGAGATAATAATCATTGTTAACATTTTTGTGAATTTTTAAATCTTTTTTATAAATAAACATATTTTAAAAGAGCATTTGTTTATAGATATGTCTCATATTCTGCCTATTTCAATGAATGATATATTGTAAACATTTTCATATTATTAAATATTTTGGTTTTAAAGTTTTTTGGTAGTCAGAGTAATATTCAACTTTTAATTTTATTTCTAAGTTGCATTTTTACTTCATTTGTAATACTTTCTTGTGCCATAATTTGGAAAAACAAAACAAAACACATTTAAAGCCCTCCCTGTACAGATTTTACAAGCTGGCTTTCTAGAGTTTCAGAGTAATTGCTGAAACAAAAACAAAACCAAAACCTAGATGCATTTTGCCTTTAGTCATATGTAAATCAGTTAAGTCACTTTACAGTTCTAATTATGTAAGTTTCACATCAAGCTACTATTCTATCAAAAATTAAAACATTATAGATAAGGTTAAAGTTCATCTGATCATCAACCACAATTCCCAAATCTTCATGTACTTCTTGATATGACTACTGTTACAAGTTTGAACTTATTTTTAGGTGTTTTACTCTGCGTATTCATCCACAGATAGGTACTTACAAAAAAGTATAGCATGAGTTTGAATTTTTAAAAATACTTAATCATTCTGCAATTTGCTTGAGAGTATTTTCTATGTTAGTATTATATAAACCTACTTCATTCTTTTTAATTGCTGCATAGTATTCTGTCTTATGACAAAGCCCTTTTCAGCTTAAGCCCAACCTGCCAATCAAATAAGTCCACTACAGTGCAATAAACCTAAAATATATTCATACCTGTTTTAAAACTGGCATCAACTTAAGGAATGTGGGATAACCTGAGAAGAAATTCTAAAATAAATTTGACTCTTAACTATAGAGAATAAATTGAGGGTTGCTGGAGAGGAGGAGGGTGGGGGATGGGCTAGATGGGGATGGGCATTAAGGAGGGCACTTGTGATGAGCGCTGGGTGTTGTACGTAAGTGATGAATTACTGAATTCTACTCCCGAAACCAATATTACACTATACGTTCATTAGAATTTAAATAAAAACTTAAATACACAGATAAATAAAACAACAACAATATATAATAAAACATCACACATTTTTGATGTTAACAGATGTATATAGTATGTCTGTATTTCTAATGCAACTGCTTCACAATTTTGGTTTTTAGATTACTTCCCATTTATCTTTATTTTAAATAATGTTACAATAAAAATTGTTTACCTGCCCCCCCAAAAAATGCAGAATTTGATAACCTGTTTTGGTAATCTAGAAGAATTTCTATTTTTTTAATTTCTATTTTTTTCCTATTTTTAATAATTTTTTTAAAAAAGGTTTTATTTATTTGACCGAGAGAAACACAGCTAGAGAGGGAACACAAGCGGGGGGGTGGGGAGGGTGGGAGAGGGAGCAGGGAGCCCGATGCGGGGCTCGATCCCAGGACCCTGGGATCATGACCTGAGCCCAAGGCAGACGCTTAATGACTGAGCCACCCAGGCGCCCCTATTTTTTTAAATGTTAATGAAATAAAGCTAACATGTGATTGGTAAAAAAGGTATATTACATTTGCATTTTTAGCTATAATTGCTTAATTCATACAGAACCTGAATCACAAAGACTTATTTATCCAAAGTTCATTAGTGGGAACATTTGGGGATGATGGAAATGTCCTATGTCTTAACAAAGGTGTGGGCTACACGGACATATACAACATAGTTAATTTTTGATCTACAGAGAAAGAAGCTGAAATTTTGAAGTGCCTTATATCTGTTAAAGAAATTGAATTCACAACTAAAAACTTTCCCTGGAAGAGATCACCAAGCCTAAATGCCTTCACTGGCAAATTCTATAAAACGTTTAAAGAAGAAATAACAGAAAGACAAATTTTTCAGAGTGTTGAAGAGGAGGGAAACTTCCCAACTCATATAATAAGACCAGCATAATCCTGAAACAAAAATCTGATTAGGATATCATAGGAAAACACAAATATTACTCAGGAACATAGATGTAAATATCCTTACGAAAATATAAGAAATCTCATCCAGCAGTATTAAAAAGTTTAATACCTCATGACCAAGTGGGATCTAACACAGGAAATGCAAGATTGGTATTACATTTGAAAATAAATCAACATGCTTCATCATATAATCAGAATAAAAGAAAAATGCCATATTATCATCTTTTTTAAAAAATAAAATAATTTAGAATATAAAAAAAGTCTTAACTGATGGGATTCAGAGACTTGGAAGAGTCCAGATTTCTGGGGCACATGCGTGATGGTATATCATTCATTAACAAATTCAGGAGGAATTGAAGTTGGGGGTCAAATAGATGCAATGAGGTCTATTTTGGATATACTGGATCTGAGCTGGTAAGGCAGGTAAGGGTCTGTAAAAAAGCACTGTATCAAAGTGGATTTCGGTAGGCAGTGAGGTACAGGATTTGGAGCTCAGAGGACAAGGCTGAACCAAAGGGATTTAGTTCCAAACTTATCAGCACTTAAGGGGGAAAGGAAATGATAGCTTGGGTGAAATTGTATAGTATGGAAAAAGCAGAGTCAGGACAACATTTTATTAAATTATAATAATGGCCTTCTAAGTGGTCTTCTTGCCTTTACACTTGGTCCTCACAGTCTGATCTTAACACAACAGCCTGGTTGACCCTATTAAGACATAAGTCAATTTCATGATCCTTCTCTGCTCAAAACCCTCTGCAGGTTTTATTCACTCCAAATAAAAGTTGAGGTCCTTCCAATGGTCTGCAAGACCCTGCAGCACTATACTTCTCAATCCTGGTGGCATGCTGGAATGACCCTTCCTTGAGATCCACCCGTTACTTCCCTGACCTCTTTTCCTTCTACTTTCTCCTTTGCTCTCTCTACTCCTGGCACAACTGCCTCTTTCTTTGCCTTGAATATGCCATCCTTGCAACTACCCCAGGGCATTTCTGTTTCTACAATGCTCTTCCATCATGGGGCTCTCTCCCTCATCCATCTCCTTCAGAATTTTACTCCTGTAATCTCAGAGAAGCCTTCCCTGTTTCCCCCCTTTATTTTATTTTTAACTTTTTATTTATTTAATGTTTAATTCAGTATAAATAACATACAGTTGTATATTAGCTTCAGGTGTACAAAATAATGATTCAACTACTCTGTACATTACTGTGTTCATCAAGATAAATGTCCTCTTTTTCAGTTTCTCTTTTAATTCTAGCTAGTTAACATGCAGTGTTACATTAGTCCCCTCTATTTTTTTTTTTTTTCTTAAGATTTTATTTATTTGAGACAGAGAATGAGAGAGAGCAGGAGAGGGGAGAGGGTCAAAGGGAGAAGCAGACTCCCTGCTGAGCTGGGAGCCCGATGCAGGACTCCATCCTGGGACTCCGGGATAATGCCCTGAGCCGAAGGCAGTTGCTTAACCAAGCCACCCAGGCGCCCCTAGTCCCCTCTATTTTAAATTGAAGCTCTCTCTCATTTTCTCTCACTCTTTTCTGCTTTATTTTTCCCTGAGCAGACTTATGATTAACATACTACATATTTTACTTGTTTCTCCAAATTTTGTTAAAGTGAAGTTCACATTACATAAAATCATTCATTTTAAAGTGAACTATTCAGTGGCATTTAGTACATTTACAATGTTGTGCAACCACCTCTAATTCCAAGTCATTCCCGCCACCCCAAAGTAAAAACCCATAACTATTCTACAATTTCTCCTTATTTCCTGGTCCTGCCCCCATCCTCAAGCCCCTGGCCCTGGTAATATTCTATTTGCATTCTATTTCTATGGATTTAACTTATTCTGCATATTGCATATAAATGGAGGCATACAATACCTGGCCTTTTGTATCTGGCTTCCTTCACTTGAAATGTTTTCAAAGTTCATCCACAAGGTAGTAAGTATCAGTATTTCATTCCTTTTTATGGCTAATATTTTTTCATTGAGTGTGTGTGTATACATACATATGTAACAATTTGTTCATCAATCCAACCATTAATTAACCTTTGAATTGTTTCTACTTTCAGGCTATTATAAATAGTGCTGCTGTGAACATCTCTGTACAGGTATTTATTTGAGCCCCTGTTCTCAATTCTTTGGGGTATAAACCTATGAGAATTGCTGGCTCACGTGGTAATTTTATGCTTAACATTTTGAGAAACTGCCAAGCCATCTTCCACAGCAGCTGAACCATTTACATTCCCAACAGAAATGCATGTATTCCAATTTCTCCACACCCTCACCAACACTGGTTATTTTCCATTTTTTGTTTGTTTGTTTATTCCAGCCACCCTAGTAGGTGTGAAGTGGCATCTCCTTGTGTTTTAATTTCGATTTCCCTAGTGATTAATGGTGTTTAGCATCTTCTCACATTCTTACTGGCCATTTGTATATCTTCTTTTTTTTTTTTAATTTTATTTTATTATGTTACGTTCATCACCATATATTACATCATTAGTTTTTGACGTATATTTGTATATATTCTTTGGAGAAATGTCAGCTCAAGTCCTTTACCTATTTTATTTTAATTAATTAATTAATTAATTTTTTAAGTGGGCTCCACAGCATAGCACGGAGCCCAAACAGGGCTTGAACTCACAACCCTGAGACCAAGTGTCAGATGCTTCATTGCTTAACCGACTAAGCCACCCAGGGCCTTCCCCTTTACCCGTTTTTAAATTGTGTTGTTTGTTTTCTTTATGTTGCATTATAAGAGGGTTTTTTCAATATATTCTGGATATATAGATACTGAGATATGTGATTTGCAAATATTTCCCCCTTTCTGTATGTTGCCTGTTTGCTTTCATGATAATGCTCCTTGACGCGCAAAAGTTTTTAATTTTGATGATGTCAAATTTATTTACTTTTTCTTTTGTTACTTGTGCTTTTAGTATCATATTTAAGAATCCACTGCCAAATCCAAGGTCATGAAGATTTACCCCTCTGTTTTCTTCAAGGAGTTTTATGGTTTCAGCTCTCATATTTAGGTCATTAATCATTTTCAGTTAACTTTGGAAATAGTGTGAGGTAGGGGTCCAACTTCATCGTTTTGCATGTGGCTATCCAGTTGTCCCAGCACCATTTGTTGGAGACTATTCTTTCCCTACTGAATGGTTTTAACACCTTTGTCAAAAATCAGTTGGCCACAAATGTTTGGGTTTATTTCTGGACTTTCAATTCTATTCCATTGATCTCTATGTCTATCCTTTGCCAATGTCACAGTTTTCATGACTGTACCTTTCTAGGATGTTTCGAACTGGGAAGTGTGAGCCTTCCACCTTTGTCCCCCCTTTTCAAGACTGCTTTGTATTTTACTTATTTTTATTATTTATTGTCTCTTTTTCCTCCCCACAACATAGACTCTATTAGGATGTGAATTTTTTGCCCACCGCTGTACCCCAGCACACAAAATAGAACCTAGCATATAGTAGGTGTTTAATCTTTGCCAAATGAATGAATGGGCTCTTGAGAAGACAGAGTCATTCACAGCTCCCAGAAAAGAATGGGAGTGGGAGGAGGAGAGGTGAGGAGAGGAAGAGATAACCATGGCTGAGCAATTCCTGTCAAAGAAGAGTTGAAAGGGCAGGAAGGAGGAGCCATTTAAGGCCTCAGGCTCCAGTGCCAAGGGACCCTTTCAAAACCATATTGGCAGGAGGGCATGAGCAGCAGTATCTTTCTGGTGTGTGAGTCAGTCTTTAGCAATTCAAATGTACTAAAACTAAAAATCATGTAGTTACTCTCATGTTGAACATTTTATATTTTTCAAAAATAAACCATCAGATAAGATGAAACAGAATGAATAACAACGAATTGTTTTCTGTGAATTGGAAGGGCAAATAGCTTTTGCATCTTATCTCAGGAGTCTCCACAGCTTTTAGTATATTTAAATAAGTATTCCTGATAAGTTAATGTAATTTTACAATCGTATCACACAACATTCCCTGAAATGCAAAAGTACCATACTAACCTTTAAAAAAAAATTCTGAACAAAATCTTAAATAAATACATCTATCACATTTAGTCAAATTAAATAACTGGGTAGTGACATCAGCAAGTCTGAACACTATTGTTACTAATGGGACCGAAGCCAGTGAAGAAAGAGCAGGGCTAGAGTACATGCAGTGCAGCTTACGATAAATGCATTGGCAAATTTTCTTTGGTGTTCATTACTTTTTTTTTTCAATTTGCAAAATTTTTAAAATGTAAATCATTAAGGAAGGATGAAGAGATCATTCCTGTTGAATATATATTATATAAACTGCTACTGAATAATTGTTATTTTTCTTACATAATAGCAAATACTGCTGCCATGAGATTAAACAATATATGGCCACTCCACAAATAAAGCCATATGGTTCCATCTGTTTCTAGGTTCCATTACAGTACACCTACTGGTTAATAAAGAAACTGTTAACCACACGATGCAAACATGCCTCTTATTTAACTGGTTCACAATCAACAAAGTGTTATCAATATAATTTGGCAGAGTTTGACTTATTGTGGGATTTAGATATGCATCTCCTTATCCTCTTGGCGCTGATGATGATTTAACACAATATGTGAAATATATAAACTAGCACTAAAACTGCATAGCTCTGGGATTTGCCAGGTGCTAATTGCTCTACTCAAGCCTCAGGGAAAATACACAATTGCCCCAAGCAGTCATCCTAGGTTTAATTATGGTCTGGGAGTTTTATTCCCTGGACAGTGGTGACAGCCTGGAAAGAGCTCTCCCTCAACTTGGTCTTCATCTTAGCGACTAAAAAAATGACCACAGGGCAGTTCACCACCTCCCCTGCAAAGTCCACTCCAGCAGGCAAAACTGCTATTTATCCTTCAAATGCAGCTCAGGTCTCAGAGGCCTCTGTGACTTCCCCAGATGGAATTCTCTTCTCAGTCAGTACCTCATACACATGACTATTTTCACTTTGGATCATAATTTGTTTGTTCATATATCTCTCTTCTATTAAATGACAGTCTTTTTTTTTTTTTGAAAGATTTTATTTATTTATTTGACAGAGAGACAGTGAGAGAGGGAACACAAGCAGGGGGAGTGGGAGAGGGAGAAACAGACTCCGCACTGAGCAGGGAGCTCGATGCGGGGCTGGATCCCAGGACCCTGGGATCATGGCCTGAGCTGAAGGCAGATGCTTAACGACTGAGCCACCCAGGCGCCCCTAAATGACAAAGTCTTTGAGAACCTGACTGTCTTGTTCATCTCTGTAGTTCCAACCCTTTGCATCAGATTGGCATTTAATAAATATTTATTACTAATTATCTTAAATGACTATGTCACCTAGTGCTGGTGCCTGGGAAATAGTAGATGTTTAATAAATTTTAACTGCCAGAAATATTCTTCCTCTCCTCTACTCAAAATTTCGCTCCCCCCACCTTCTTTTCATCACCATTCTGCTGTTAGAACTCGGCTCAGGCTCTCATCACCCTAGACCAGTGGTTCTCAATGAGGAATGACTTTGCTCCCTGCGAGTCTCTTAGCAACTTATGGAGACATTTTTGGCTGCCACAAGTTGGCTGGAGGGAGTGGGTCCCACTGGCATCTAGGGCATAGAAGCCAGAGATGCTGCTGAACATCCTACAACTCAGAGAACAGCGCCTACAACAAAGAATTAACCGGCCCCCAGTACGAGTAGGTGAGACACTTCTCCTAGATTTTCATTTCTTGAAATTGACTCCTGGTCATTCCCCTCTAATCCTGTTCTTTCTCTCCTCTAATCTATTCTTCCTAAAATCTCCTTTGAGATATAATTGACATAAAACATTATATTCATTGCAGATGCACAACATAAAAATTCACTATTTGTATACATTACAAAATGATCACCACAATAAGTCAAGTTAACATCTGTCACCATTTTTTTCTTGTGATACAAACTTTTAAGATCTACTCTCTTGGGGCGCCTGGGTGGCTCAGCTGGTTAAGCGTCTGCCTTTGGCTCAGGTCATGATCTCAGGGTCCTGAGATGGAGCCCCACATCGGGCTCCCTGCTCAGCGGAGAATCGGCTTCTTCCTCTCCCCCTGCCCCTCCTCCCTGCTCATGCTCTCTCTCTTGCTCATACACTCTTTCTCTAAAATAAATAAATAAAATCTTAAAAAAAAAAATCTACTCTTTTAGCAACATTCAAATATACAATACAGTATTATTAACTATCTCACCATTCTATTCCATTCCATTCCATGGTTTACTTTATAACTGGAAATTTGTACCATTTGGTCCCCTTCACCCATTTTGCCCACACCACATCCCCAGCCTCTGGCAACCACGTAAATATTCTGTATATCTGTTTTGGGTTGTGTTTTTTTTTAGATTCCACATATAAGTGAGACTAAAAATATTTATCATCCTTTTCCTGTTCAAAAGGTCTTACACTGTTTTTTCATGTCTTTAGTTTTTGGTTTAGTTGCTGCTGGATTTTCAACGCTATCAATACATCAATATGTCAAAAGTGGAACTGGAACCAAGTCTTAAAAATTCCTATTTTTAATGTAGGTGCTTTACAACTCTCACGAACCCTTTTAAATGAGGAGGACACTGAGGGGGGAAAACAGACTCTAAGAGATGGCAGCTAACTTTTCTTCAGTGATCCAAATTTCTAAACCTACAAAGGCCAAATCTCCCTTCTAATTTCATTTGCAGTTTAAATGCTGTGTCACTGAAAGTTATACCACACACTGAACTGTTATCTCTTATGCTGGCTAGATATCCTCTAATCTAACCTTGATTTGTTCAAAATTAATGTGATCTAAGACAGGGAGGCTTTAAAAGCAAAAAATTTTTTAAAATATGTGATTCCCTTTATTTATATGACCATATGTTATGAAATTCCACAGAATTAATTCTTAAATGTAAAAAATCACATACAGAAGTAGGTGGAAAATATATTTACAAGATTTTCTAGAAATTTGCCATTAAAAATAGCATTCCATGTAGCTCATGTAGCTGATAAGGGATTCACATCCTGACTATACAAAGAACTCCTATAACTCAACAACCAAAAAACAAACAATACAATTCAAAAGTGGACAAAGCACTATGAGTAGACATTTCTCCAAAGAAGATATATAAACGGTCAACAATATGATTGCATGATAACATAACATCAATAGTCACTAGGGAAATGCAAATCCAAACCACAATGAGATTAGCACTTCACAATCATTAGGATGGCTATTATCAACAAGACAGAAACTTAAAAGTGTTGACAAGGATGTGGAAAAAGGACAATCTTGGTGCGTTCTTGGTGAGAATAAAAAATGGCTCAGCCAATGTGTCAAACAGTTTGGCAGCTCCTCAAAAATTAAATATAGGATTACCAAATGACCCAGGAATTGCACTCCTAGATAGATACACACAAAGGAACTGAAAACAGGTACTCAGATACTTGTACACCAATATTCACAGTAGTATTATTCACAACAGCCAGAAGAAGAGAAACAACCTGGGGCACCTGGGTGGCTCAGTCGTTAAGCGTCTGCCTTCGGCTCAGGTCATGATCCCAGGGTCCTGGGATTGAGCCCCGCATCGGGCTCCCTGCTCAGTGGGAGGCCTGCTTCTCCCTCTCCCACTGCCCCTGCTTGTGTTCCCTCTCTCACTATGTCTCTACCTGTCAAATAAATAAAATCTTTAAAAAAAAAAAAAAAAAGAAGAGAAACAACCTAAGCGTCCATCAATAGATGACTGGATAAACAAAATGTGGTAGGTGTGGACCATGCAACATTATTCAGCCTTAAAAAGGAAGGAAATTCTCATACAGGCTACATAATGAATAAAGCTTGAAGATGTTATACGGATGAAGTGAGCTAGACACAAAAAAGCAAATTTTGTTTGACCCCACTTATAGGAGGTAACTAGGATAGGCAAATTTGTAAAGATAGAAAGTAGAACAGAGGTTACTAGGAACTGGGAGAAAGGGGAATGGGGAGTTCTGTTTGATAGAGACAGAGTTACAACGTGGGAGGCTGAAAAAATTCCGGAGAAGGCTGGTAGTGATAGTTGCACAACACTGTGATGAATTTAACGCTATTGATTTGGATACTTAAATGGTAAAAATGGTAAATTTCCTGTATTTTTACCACAATAAAGAAAAATCGCACTCCAAATGTTATAATAATTTGCTTCATCACTATCTTCAAGGGATTTTTACAAATAAAGTCTCCCTCTACCAAAACCTGAGGTTTTGTTTTTTTTAAATCTAATTTTGAGATGGAAAATAATGTGCCATTGGTACATGGAAGCCTTGAAAGAAATTAGAATCCCCCATAACATAGAATGCTAGGAAATCCCACACTCCCCAGGCCTAATTATATAGGAGAATCTCCCTCCAACAGCCCATACTCATTGAAGGACACGCATAGTTTTGTGCACTCCCTGGCATTCTGCCTGCCTTTCAGATCCTTTCTTCCA
Organism: Neomonachus schauinslandi; assembly: GCF_002201575.2. Lineage (NCBI taxonomy): Eukaryota > Metazoa > Chordata > Mammalia > Carnivora > Phocidae > Neomonachus > Neomonachus schauinslandi. Next base: position 65,113,357 of record NC_058405.1, on the reverse strand, counting down.
CTTAATGCTGATTCATGTAAACATATCAATTTTCTCTGATGGTTGTAGCTTAGGAGAGAAAGGAAGTACTATTTTTAAAATATCATTTGCTTCTACACTAAGAAAAAGGGGAAATTATGGAACAATGTCCAGAAAGATTATTCTTTTAAATGAAATCTATTTTCCATCTCAGAATCAACCAACAGCAATTTTACAAACTGTCAATCAATGTTATTGAGCTTTATTTTCTTGGAATTTGTTATTTTTATATTATAAACTATAAAATTCCTTCAAAGCAAATAATTCCATTTAACAAACACCTATAGATCCAACAACTGTGAGCCTTCTGAAAGAAAGCAGAAATATAAATCATTTCATGCACTAATACATTGGGTATTTATTTATTTATTAAAGATTTTATTTTTATTAAAGATTTTATTTATTTATTTGAAAGAGAGAGAGCATGTGCGTGGGGTGGGGGGGTGTGGGGATGGAGCGGTGGAGGTGAGGCAGGGAAAGGGAGAGGGACAAGCAGACTCTGCACTGAGCAGGGAGCCTAAAGTGGGGCTTGATCTCAATACCCTGAGATCATGACCTGAGCCAAAACCAGAAGTCCAATGCTTAACCAACCGAGCCACCCAGGCACCCCACATCTGATATTTAAAGTTGTATTAAAATCTACTAATACTCCAAAATCTGTATGCCTTCAAATCCATTAGAGGGTCCACAGATTTTGAAATTCATTCTTTCATAAAACTGACTTTACGATCCCTCCCGGAATAGGAATGTAACAGAACCTGCTGCATGAAAATATTATTGGGTTAATAAATTTATTCTACAGTACATAACAAAGTACAAGAATATTTGAAGTTAATTTTTATCATCATTTCTGGATTTGGGTGAACTGTGGCCCAGAGTCACTACATAATGACTGCCTGAGGCTCATCCAATAAAAGTCCACAAATATATCAAAACCCTCATAGTGCATAAAGCACACGTGCACTCTCATTTTAAAACAGAACTCTAAAAACAGCTTGATTTCTTTTTATATTAATACTGAATTTCACATAAAACAAAAGGCCCTGACTAAAAATGATATATGTTGCCTAAACCAAGACAGGGTTACAATAGGCAGCCTTGTGCTCACGACATGAGGTGCTGAGGTAAACTGGCGTCATTGGCATTTATACCGAATAAGCCACCGGGAAAGTCTTGATTTACGTTCACCTAAATCCCCGGGATATGGTTTCTCGACCGCTCATCTAGTTTGATTTTGCAGCTGGAATGTCAATGTAACAAGGTAACTAGTGCCTCCAGGAACAAGATGCAACATGATATAATTACTATCTGGAGGAAGAAGACCTGAGTCTGAATGCTAGCTCCATCACTAAGTGTGACCTTTAAGTAATTAACCACTTGGATCCTGTTTCCTCTTCCGCAAAGCTGAAACAAAAATCACTACTTTTCATGCTGAGAGGAAGTGTGCAAAAGCAGTTTGAAAACTGTAAACTAATGTAACGATACTATTTTTTATTATTAACAAGTAGTTCTACTTCTGCTTTTTCCTCCCGTGTGCCTTATTGTAGAAGAAAAAAGTGCCAAAAAAGAAAAGAAAAAAGAAAGAAAAAGTAAAACAATCTCAGAAAAAAAGATCAGAGGCAAAAGAGAAAAAAAGAGGATAAATGTTCACATAAAAAGAAAAACTATCTCAACATATTAGCATCGCGTTAGGAATCAAAATTATGACATTTTCTTCCCAGAAATGCTACTATTCACCGAGCAGAGCTGGTGGGTAGGTATTTCTGAGGCCATAATATATACCTTCTGTATAATTCCAGGCAGTCAGGAAGAGGGAGAAGGCGAGAAGATAAAGGGACCCAAATAGAAATGAGGTGACCACTGTATAAAATTTGACTATCCAGCAGTTCCATCTCAAAACCTAACTGAGAACAAGCGACAAAACAAAAAAGGTTCTACCTGTCAAAATAGGCGTTACCAAGTCTGTACAGAAAAGATCACACAGGACCTACCTGCAGCTATTTTTGGCTACGTTTAAACAAGCATGTTTATACGATTTCCAAGTTTACAGCAAACCAGAACAGCACACTGGGAGAAGGAAGAGGAGAAGCTACTAGGAGGCACACGACAGCAAAGTGAAATCAAAGCTGGCAGCTGGACCCCAAGGAAAGGGACCAAAACAAGCCGAACAGAGGAATACAAGCAAACAAACTACTGAAAAACAGACAGCAGGTCTCAGAAGCACAAGAGTTTGAGGTCGCTGCATCTGGGAATGACCAGCCCTTCCTTCCAACTCCAGACTTGCTTACCGTGCAGTCTGTAAACAGTGTTCTTCAGAATTCTGGAGACAGCAGAGAGACTCAGTCAGTGGCAGCGACAAGAGAGCAGCAGGGCGGAGCTGGACGCCAGGGGAAGGGCAAAGCCTCAACTCTGTCCCTCTGCAGAAGCCACCATCCACCAAAGCAGCCCTGCTTCATTCAGCTTTACTTAGTGAGGCTTCTTTGATGAAAGGGCCCTGTTGGCTTAAAAAAATTTTTTTTAATTAAAATTTGACCACCACTGACTTCCACACTCCAGGATCCTTAAACGCAATACGTTCCAATGTAGTAATGGACTCTATGCCAGGAGTTGGGGAGAGGGAGGGATGGATAGGTAGAGCAGGGAGGACGTTTAGGGCACTAAAGCCATTCCGCATAATACTATAGTGGTTGATACTATTATTTGCACATGACACAGCTGCACGAACCCACAGAATGTACAACACCCCGTGCACTTGGAGTGATAATGATGTGCCAGTGTAGGCTCATCAGTCGTAACAAATGAACCACTCTGGTGGAGGACATCATACTACCTTAGACTATGCATGGGGGGGGGGGGGGGGGCAGGAGGCATATGGGAACTCTCTGTACCTTTCGCTCAATTTTTTCTGTGAACCTAAAACTGCTCGAAAAAATAAAGTTTACTATTTTTTTTAATTTTTTAATTTTTATTTTTTTTAAATTTTTTTTTAAAGATTTTGTTTATTTATTTGAGAGAGAGAGAATGAGAGAGAGCACATGAGAGTGGGGAGGGTCCGAGAGAGAAGCAGACTCCCTGCCGAGCAGGGAGCCCGATGCGGGACTCGATCCCGGGACTCCAGGATCATGACCTGAGCCGAAGGCAGTCGCTTAACCAACTGAGCCACCCAGGCGCCCCTATTTTTTTTTAAAGAGAAAGAAATGGAACCTATTAGCTTTCTTAAACCAGTTTTTCTTCCTGCATTCCATATTTTCTGGAGCACCACTCCCAACAACTTGCCCAAGTGAGAAACAGACTCAGAAAAACCCCATGGAAATCTTATTCCTCTTCTTCCTCAAGCCCACATTCAATAGGTCATTAACTCTCGTGGATGGACCCTCTTACATGTTTCGTAGCTGTGCCCCATCCCAGACGTCCCTAATGGGTCTGCTCCGTGCAGGCAGCTCTGTCCTACCGGGCCTCCCCCATCCACCCACCCCCCAAGAGAGTACCCCCCCTGTTGGGCCCCTAATGCCCTGTCACTCCAAGTCCAGAGCAGATCCTGTCACACTCTTTAGTGACATACCCTGCTGTGAGACTGAAGCAGAATGGGACACTATTTCCAGGGGTTGGGATTAAAAGTACTTTATTTGTGCTTTAAAATGTTTGTCAAAAACACACACCCATATATATATATACATATATATAGATATATATATATATATAGATATATATATATGTATATATAAATTTGTCACCAAATTTCTTTTTTTTCCCCTAAAGATCTTATTTTTCTTTTAAGTAATCTCTATCCCCAACGTGGGGCCCCAACTCACAACCCCGGGATCAAGAGTTGCATGCTCCACTGACGAAACCAGCCAGGCACCCCGTCTCCAAATTTCTACTATGTGCATGCATTTATATATTTTAATCTGAAAAAACAAAAACAGTATCCTGGGTAAGATTTAATGCTTTTAGCGTCACTTTCAAACTAGGTTTTGCTTCTCTGGTTCACAATCTTTCTCCTCAAACTACATTCCCTTCTCATCAATCCTCCTCATTTCTTTTGTCCTTCACTGCCTCCCCTCTGCCCTGAGGCCTGTGTGCAGCTACATCCTGGAAACCTTCCCCACGGCCCCAGGCAGCAGCATTAATGAGCTCTCCACAGCTCCTCCCGGCTTCCCCAGCACCTGGCATATACCTTCATGAAAGCACAGAGGGCGCTCCCTTCCTTACATTGTTACTTGTTTTCCCCAGAGACACCCAGCCCCTTGGCAAGGCCACAGGCCATGCCACAGAGTGGTCTGAACAGTCTTAACACTACAATAAATGTTGCTTGAATGAAGGTAAAATCCAGCTTTATCAATCACGTTAACTACTGTATTATTAAGCCCATGTAATTAGGCTACCTTTTGACCTACAGCCCATTGCTTTGCTGATGTAATATAACAAATTCCTTTGACAGGCAGAAGCATATAATGCATTCCCTCCTTCCTGTGCATTTAATAGTCTTTCTACTGAAGGTGCTGTTGTATAGCACACTAACCTGGACGTGAATACCTGCAAAGTGTTAAATGGCTATAAATAATATTTTAAATGTTTTTTTTAATGGTATGTGGGTAATTTTTTTAACATTTTATTGATGCGTGTGTGTTGTGGGAGGTTGAGTTTCCTGGCCAAGGGCTGCCTGAGTGGTGGAGGTTATAAACTGATGGAGAAGAATCACTCGTAACTGTGTTAAGGATTGCCATTTGGGGTAGTTCAGATTTTTAATTGCCAAAGATATTCATGAAGCAGTGGAGATGCGTCAACACCATCTCACCAGCTTTGCTAGGTGTCCATATGGCTATTTAGAAGCACCATGCCCCTTCAATTTGTCTTCAGTCTCTTTCAAACACATCTTTGATGATGTGATTCTCCTGTTCAAGCCCTTTAGTATTTCTCTTTTGACCACAGGTTAACATTTAATAGTTTTCTCTTGCCTACAGATTAAAATCCAAATGCCTTAACCTTCCTTCTGCCTTATTCTACAAAACACCAAAATATGTTAGGGAAGAGAAAGGACGGTGGTTGAAGGAAGAAACTAAATGTAACAAGTATCAAGGATGAGCCAGAGACCTATGCCAGGCGCTGGTCCCTTCCCTCTCCAATAGTATAGTCTACAGCGGGAGATAAGAATCTAAACACATTATTGCCAGACAGGTGATACATTATTGTAACTGCTATTAAAAGGGCCAGGGGCGGTTTCCTGTAGGAGGGGCCATGCACACTCACTCTTGAACCAGTAGAGGGTAAGAGGGAAAACCAGAGAAGCAAAAGCTCTTCTCCTGACAGACACAGTAGTACAATTCCAGGCCCAGGGATGTCTTCAGCATCCTTCAGTTCTAAACAAGCACCTACTGCAAGAATCTCTATTCCCCTTATACTTTGTATTTCACTTTTATTTAGAGTCCTAAAACCCCAAATGGGACCACTGTAAGTATCTTTGTCAAGAGCGACTCAAAATTCACACACAGTAAAAATGGAAAAATATAGAGAAATCCAAATAGATTACTTTTTTTTTTTGCATAAAGAAACTATTGGATAAATATTTTGATATTTGCTTTCCTGACCTCTCTCTTTCTAATTAGGCTATGAAGTCCTGATTTTATTTTCTTTTAGTACTTTATTTTGTTATATGGTCCCTAGGGTTTGGGGCCTCGTAGGCAGTGTAATTACAATAGGCACAGAGTAAACAATGATTGAATGACTAACCTATGTAAGTCCCCCAGACTTATAAGTCCCACTTTCTAGCGCATCTGACTACATCCACAAGATCACATTTTAAAATCCCAAACTTAATCCATACAATATCTTGAAAAAAATTTTAAATGTGTATTTGCAATCAATTTAAATCAATGGCAACAGAAAGGAAGTGCCACTCCTCTGAAGTAACACCTAGGCACCAACTTGCCGTTGTTTGCAAACACGGCCAACACCTAATGACTGTTTTGTGTAAACACAATTAACCAATAAGCCCTAAGGGAAGCATTTCTGTACACAAAGGTTTCCCTATGAGAAACACCTAATCTAAATTTTGCTCCTAGAAGTGAAATTCTACTATCACCAGAAAACAGGGAAAGAATGGTATCAATGCACCAACAAGTGAAGGAAAACCACAGGAGAACTAAATTCTTTTTAGCTTTAACACATTTTCTCATCTTCCACATTCACTGGCTTCTAATAGTCACTCATATCATTAATCATAACCATTAATCATAACCGTAACAATAATCTCCTATCATTCATCATAACCATTAATCCTCGGCAGTGCCACTTAATGAACAAGTTGTGCCAATTTCTGGGTAGTCATTTGGAAACTGGAATTCATTTTCCCAGAGAAACAGTGTTCTGAGTGCTGACAGATTCCCTGGCCAGCCCACTGAGACCCTCCGAACTCCTAATACAGGCACCTTTAATACTGCTAACACCAACTCAAGTAAGCAATGTGTGCCTTTGGCATGAGTAAGCTTGTCCAAGCTAACGTGTCTCAGATCCTCACAACCGTCCCAATGTACAAACTTTTCAACGAACTCCTCTTCCTATGCCAGCCAAACTCCAGTTCTCTCCTGTGTGATTCCCAGCAAAGAAAAAAAGCAATATGAATTAGTGGATTAGTGGACTTATAATGAAACATGAATAGAAGTCAAATATTCTACCATGAGATGGAAAACTCTGATGGAATCTGTGAATCCTTTTAGGAGTTAATTTCTGAAATGTGTGGCTCCCAAGTCAGTTAAATTTAGATACAAGAATTCAGAAAGCAACTCCCAGCACTTCAGTTGAATTTCACCATCCATCAAACTCTGCATTAAAAAAAAAAAAAGAAAAAAATCTGCAAATCTGCTCCAGACCTTCCACAGCCTGTTAATACTTAGGACAAACTCCTTCAAGGCTTCTGATAAACAGTCCCAAATGACAGTTCCGGATCTATCTCCTACCCTACCCATGTCACAATTCCTGCATTTCATCAAATCAAATCAAAACATAGAGTTAACATACACACTAACCAAAGCAAATCTACATTTGATCAGCTTCCAAGCAATTTAACAGATTAAAGTGAAAAATATTAGGCTACTCGGAAGAAGATAATATTCCTCGGGATAAAGCGGGGTTGGGATCCAGTGGGCTCACGGCCCAGTCCCCCTGGGGAAGCGCTCTCAGGCGCAGTGAATGTAAGCTGTTGCTACTCAGTGTTCACACCTCCATTACTCCCAATGCCTCCCTCTAAGCTGTTTCAGAAGGAATCTCCAATGTCAACCTGTCTGGGTGGCCCCCAGAGCACATGTGCACTTTACAGATTATTTGTCCAGTGGTCGAAAACTGGAGTTTTTGCCAGGTCACTGGAATTCTAAGATGAATGATCATCCCTAGTGATCTCAGTGTTTAATAAACCAAAGACTGCTTTTCACTAAACCCATTTCATGACTGAGGAATACATGTTTTCCATTTATAGTCCTTCAAAATTAAATTTGAAAAAGGGGACGAGGAAGTGATCAAATATTAAATATTACATATCCCCAAAGGGAAATTCATATATTAAAGCAACGACACCAATGATATCCGGTAATGTGAATACAAAAAGAGAGAGAAAATTTGATATTTAGTACACCCCCCCAAAAAGAAAATCAAAATTATCTTTACAGGAAAAATCAGATTTTGTAGGACTCCTTTACATTTATTTTTTGGGTTAAATTTTTATCTTTGAATTAAATATGGGTTAGAGAATGAAGGGGAAGAACCAAAATCTTTTCAGTGTTTATGACTTCTAAAATGATACAGAACGGTACACATACATTTGTAATTTGTTTCTTACTATTTCTGCATTTCATCTTAAGTTCTGAATTTAAATTTTATGTCAGTGTCTCTTTGAGTCTTAGAAAATTGGTTTTGAGTTAATTAGACGTCCCAATTAAAACTGTAAAACTGAATGTATTATAGAGGCACGATATTTATACACAAATTATATTTTTTACATTACACTATATCTGTTAATTCTGAGTCACTTAACAGAGTATGATGCATTTTAAGAAATGATTTAGTATTGCTTATTAATACAATGAGCACTGCACAGAAGGGAGATTCAGCTCTCTGACAAGGCCGATAAGAAGACCCTTCATACATCCAACCTGACCAAAACAGAAGCTCATCTCAGTAGCAGTCTGCTTTTTCTTTCGTGAGCATAGTTTGAAACATATACACTAAAAATGGTATCAATTTTTATGTAGCTATGGGGGATGGGGAGAGGGGTCAGCATATCAGGTTAGCGATTTTCTGTGGAATCACATTAGAGTTTCATTGTGGTAGCCATATCACATTAGAATCTGGTTTTTTTTGTTGTTGTTGGGTTTTTTTTTTTCCCCCTAAATGGTTTCCATTGTGTATTTAGTGAATCTGATATGGAAAATTGCTAATGCAATGAGTATCACATAAGCTTTCCTGACTGTAATGCTCAGCCACAATATTGAGAAGAGGCTCAACTGGACCGGAGGCATTTCAGGGCTAGCTCTCCACAGCCTCTGAACAAAGTCCTCAGCTCAAGTTCAACACTGGCTTCTTGAAAGATGGACCGCTAAGACCTACTGTATGGGGGAAACTCTTTTACAGATTTTGTTTCAGAAAAACACATGGGTTCAGTGATAGATGTGTCATTTAATTAATATTTATTGACGGACCACTATGCTGGTCATTGTGGTCGGCATTAGGGGAATGAAAAAGATAGACAAAACATGGTCCATTCCTTCACAGATTTTGAAAGCACTGACTGATTAGAAGAAATAAATTAGCACATGAGTAACTTAATACAAGGAAAGGAAAATGCAAAGAGCCGTAGCAGCTCAGAGGAGGACACACCTGAGACAAGGGCCATCAAAAAGTCCTGTAAAGGCAACACCTGGTCAGGACCATAGCACGTGAGGAAGATGCAGATATATCTGAGGATCTGATGCTAGGTTGGGAAGCAGGGGGTGGCATTCTAGGCCTTAGCATGCGTAAAGATGCAGAGAAGAGAAAAGCCAGGGCATGACGGGAAATTATAATTCATTATTTTAATGACAGCATAAAATCTGGAAGGAGTGGGATGATAAACCTGGAAAAGTGGTCTGGGGTCAGCCTGCGGCTGCCACCACCGTAGAGTAGTACAGGGTGTTCCAGAAGGTTTGGGATGGAAGTGTCAGGATGCAGTCCACTGGCAAGATTAACATCTTCTGATGCTAACAGATTTTGTGAAATCTTAAACTTTAGTTAGCACACGTTTCTTAAGACACAATTTATAGGAATATTTATTTTAAAAGGTTAGTTTGTTGCCAAGGGATAACTTTATTTTTTGTTATGTGACTACTCATGACATGGACATTCATGAGCTTAACAGAAAAAGAAATCTATAAAGCATGCCCAAACTGTTATAACTACTTATGAATTTACTGTTTGCCCCCCCCTTTTTTTTTTTTGCTTTAGAATAACTTTTCAACTCACTAGCAACAGTAACCAAGGAAATATAAATCCAACAGCCTAGAATTACAACTATTTGAAGAGATTCATGCTTTCAATGTACTGCTACATTTATTCTTTTATTCTGGACACTTCCCTGTTTCTGAATTCCTCTCCACATGTTAGAAGTAATAAAATCTGCACTAAGGTTTGTTAGAAGCTTAAAATGTAATTAGTATGTTTTGCAATAAAAAAAAAAGTCTTCATTTTCCATAACCTTTACCTTCCCTTAAAGCAAAGTACACTCTGTGGATAAGTATTATTTTTGACATAATAAAGCAGAATATGATGAAATATTGCAAAGAGAATGTTAGATATAAACTAGTTAGTTACCTAAGTGCTATAGACCCCTCCCGAAACATCAGCTCTCCAAAGGAATTTGCACTCATTAATCAGAATTAAACTATTTGTAACACTGAAAGTGAATATTTTAATCTTTATGAAGTAATTTCTTGACGGATTTTTTTTCTCCTCCAACTGACCACATGCACAGAAAGGATAAACAAATTTGCCAGTTGTTTATTACTTATATATATCCTTGGCAAGGTTTCATTAAAAAAAAAAAAAAAAAAACACCTCTTCTTTCTCATTCCATGTCTTGGGCAATCAGGGATGCAGTAGTTGGTATCTGTGAACATTCTCTGATTAGCCATTAACTGAAGATATAGAAGTAAAAGAAAAATATTTTAGAGAGAGAAAAGCCAAATAGTTCATGCTGACTTTAAGATACTGATGACAAAGCTGTGAGAATTATAAAGTACTTAGGGGTTTAACCTAAAATTTGTTTATACCTTTGATCTTTAGTAAACACTGTTTACTAAAGTGTTAAAATAAAATAAATAAAAATGATAAAAATGAGTTTGTTCAGATCAAGAATATGCTGGCATTCTCTTAAACATAGCTTAAAACCACAGAGCTGAAGCATAAAACAACTTGGACAAAGATAGCCAGTCAAGCATAAAAATGGGAGTTGGTTGTGTCAGAATAGATTAAGAGGCTGAAGGCTGTCCGCTAAAGACAGTTGTCTTGCCATCAATGAAGGCAATTATCATCACTAAAAGTTCTTTTTCTGATATATTATTTTAAACTTTTGTCATATTATATTTAAAATGCTCCTTATTTATAAACTATTACATCATTTTCTTATCTGCAGTGTCCTTCTTGGATAACCACAAATTTGAAAACAGTCCAAAATCTTGTTCATGGTTTCCTACAAGCATAGAAAGACTCACTTAGTGTATTTGTAGTTAGGAGAATGTGTCTGGGTTTTACTTTTACTTCCTTTTTAAATATAGATCGCTATTTTAAAAATATAAACATCCAATGGCATTCCCTCACACCAACAGGACTCCTAAGGCAGAAGATTTGTTCGTAGCATGAACATTTCACTCACTCAGAAGGATGCCCCAAAAGCTCTGCTCAGTTATGGCCAAGGAAATAGCATTATTAAATGCCTCATGACTTGACAGTTATCCTTTATTATTCCTGCTAAACCACACTTCCAAAAGATCATCCGAGAAATCTGGCAAACCACTGTAATGACACTTGTAAATTGGATCCATTAAAAGCAATCCACAGTGTCCTGTGGGTGTGCATCCGACTGTTAATTACTGGGTAAATAATTTACATGCAACTTGATTCCGAAACTAGATATACGTTATTTGTAGGCTCTTTTTCAGGAGTACCAGTTCCAACCCAGAAACAAGTCAACGGAGTATTTCTAAATTATCATTTGAAATTTCCACTGTCAAGGGTGGGAGGAGGAAGAACAGTAACGGGAAGACTTGTCAGCGATTAGCCATCCATAAAAATGTTTTCCCCCGCGCTCCTCCTTCCGATCACAATGCTGGCGTCAGTTAGTCTCCTGTATCTGTTCCCCACCTCGCCCCCCTCCCCTCTGCGGAGAGCTGGCACCGAATGGCAGGCGAAGGAAAAGACAAACATCCCAGCTCCCAACACAATCCAAGCGCTAGCCCGGAGACACTTGAACAACATTCCTAACTTTTTTTTTTTCTTCCCACTTCGCGTGCTTCAGAGGTAAGCGGAGTAAAAAAGCCTATGAGACAGAAGGCCAGGGAGGCCAGCTGAGTCACAATTACTACCCTCCACCCCGATTTCTCCACAGCCCCCCACTTTCGGCCACAACAAACGGTTACTCAGCTCTGAGTCTGCGTCTCCACGGCGCCTGTCCTCGGTGCTCGACCCCCGCGCGGTGCCCAGCCCGGGTGCCGCAGAGCTAGCGCGCATCCCTGCCCACGCCCTGGGCCACAGCCCCGCTCGCCCGGAGCCCCCGCCGCGGGACGAGCATCCTCCTACAGGTCCCAGGTGCCCGCCGCCCGGGCGGCTGCGGCGGCGGGGAGGGCGCGCGGCCAACTCTCCGGAGCTGTCCCCTCCGGCCCCACCCCACCCCCAAACAGGCTCCACCAAGAAATACTGGGATGGAGAGTACAAAGAACCAAGCCACACACCAAAGGGCCTCGGAGACTTCCGTCGGGGAAGAACAACTTAGCCGCACAAGCACACACACACACTCTCGCCCAGCGCGCGCCGGGGAAGGCATCTCTTACCTGTCCCCACGATGCCACTCATCCCTCCCCCACCCCAGGTCTGGCTGCCCCCCCACCCCCCGCCGTGGGTCCCCAGCCGCCCGCTCCAAGCGCCGCGCACTCACTGCGTGGCTGCGCGCGCCCAGCGGCTGCAGGGCCCGGCGGCGGCGGCGGCGGCGGCGGGGACCGAGACAGCGGCTGCAGCGGCGGCGGCGGCGGCCCCAGCCGGCGTCAGTCAGACTGGAGCCGCGAAGCCTCATCGCCCGTATTAGTGCGCCGACCTGGAAAGCGGCCAGGAGCCCTGCGCACGGGTCCGCCCCCGCCCGCCGCCGCGCGCCCTGGCCGCTCCCGGAGCCCGCGAGGCGGGGGGAGCGCGGCCCGCCCCGCGGCCACGTGCGCGGAAACTTGCGGCCGGGGCGCTTCGGCACGGCCCTGTGCTGCCCCCCTGGTCCTCCTGCGGGACCCCAGGCTAGCGTCTGTGGGTGACTAAGCCCCGCTGGCGGGCCGCGGTGAGGAGGCTCGGGCCAGCGGGTCACCTCGCGTCTCTCTCTCTCTCCCGCCACCCCTGAGATTTCTTGTGTCCGCCTGGAGCCTGAGGCCAAGGAGGGTTGTTACCAGGGCGAGCGATACAGGACCAACAAATCGATTTGGATCCCCTTTGCCCCCACCCCCCACCCAGCCACTCTTTTCTGACACGTTTCTGGGCCCCGATGGTTGCTTTTACTTGCCGTTTGTTCTTTACTAGCTTTTCAGACTAAAGGGATCATTACACCCATCAACAGCACCAGAGCAACTGGTTTGCACTGGCATGGGCAGAAGAAAATCTAATCACTGTGAGTGGTGAGTGGTGGTAAAAACTAGTCATGTAATTATGTAGATTGTCATTTCTTTATGTGTATTTATTTGCTTAACAGCCTAGCATATAATAATATAATATTATCTAATCTAATAAAGATATGCACTGAACAGCGTTAATGTACAACCTTCTTGCCTCAGGGGCTGGCTACCCCCTAGGTAGCCTGTTTTTTGAGGTCACTGTGGACTCCTAGAACCCACTCAAAATACTTTTATTTTATTTTATTTTATTTTTAAAGATTTTATTTGTTTATTTGACAGAGAAAGACAGCGAGAGAGGGAACACAAACGGGGAGTGGGAGAGGGAGAAGCAGACTCCCTGCCGAGCAGGGAGCCCGATGCGGGACTCGATCCAGGGACTCCAGGATCATGACCTGAGCCGAAGGCAGTTGCTTAACCAACTGAGCCACCCAGGCGCCCCCCACTCAAAATACTTTTAGGCAATGCCACCAACATACCGATGGCCTTTGATTTCCCCATCAGCCAGTACCTCTTCACGGAAAAGGCATTTAACTGCAGAGGCAAAGGTAGCATTAAGCGACAAGAGGACAGTATTCCTTTTGCTCCTATATATGGAAAAGGCCTCCAGAAAGCCTTGACACCCTTGAAATGTAAATGCAAGGCTTTGAATGTAACTGCTTGTTTCTAGTTCCCCGGCGGATGCCAGTTTTGCATTATCGTACTGTTGTGGTTGAGCGATGACCTTGTTTAAAACAGCATTTGTGGTTGAAGCTTAAACTCGAATTTAAGTCCTCATTCTACACCTGGCCCATTTACTTCCACCGCTGCTCCAGGCTGGGTGTGCAACACCAGGAAACATTTGGACTGCTAAAAAGCTACAGATTGCGCTTGATGTGCCCTTTATGACAGTAAACTAATTAGGTCCTCAGAATGAATACCCTGTGGCTCACATTGTTTTTTGTTTTGTTTTTAATGTTATTGAGAAAAGAAACGGCCCAGTCACTATTTCAGTTTCCGTATGTGCATTAGACAATGCTGAGGACACAACACAGAGCAAGAAACTACAACCTCTGCAATGCTGGATTATGCTTCTGGCATGGAGTCTTTTTTTTTTTTTTTTTAAAGATTTTATTTATTTGACAGAGAGAGAGACACAGCGAGAGAAGGAACACAAGCAGGGGGAGTGGGAGAGGGAGAGGGAGAAGCAGGCCTCCCGCGGAGCAGGGAGCCCGATGCGGGGCTCGATCGCGGGGCTCGATCCCAGGACCTGAAATCATGACCTGAGCCGAAGGCAGACGCCCAACGACTGAGCCACCCAGGCGCCCCTGCATGGAGTCTTTTTAAATTCACAGAATTCTCTTGGCTCTTGGCAGGATTTGGATTTGCAGATTCTTTGAGTGTGTGTAGTCTGCTTTTTCTGTACATTATCATTTACATACCAAGAAATTTTGGCACCTAGAAGTTAGCCTGTCACTTATACAATTCCTATCATTTATTCCTGAAACCTAGTATAGATCCATTATATACAAGGACAATAAGATCTGGTGAGTTCCAAGGAGAAAAGGCCCACTCCAGGAAAGAAGGCTCAGTGTTGACATTCCATTTTTCAGAAGCTGACTATCCATGTAACTGGAAATCCAGACTCTGCTGGATTTTTTTTTCTTCTTGATTAGCTGCAATCTTAGGCTTGCTAGAACTTTCACCAGAAAACTATGTAATGGGAATCATAGAAGGGGTGAGACTCAGTCACAGGTTGTGATTTAGTGGAACAGCCAGTAAAATTTTGGTTCAAGACCTGAAAACCATGATGAAACTAAGCTCCCCCTTTTCTGAATTGCAATGACTTGGTGCAACATGAGCTCCTGCCACCTATAGTACAGGGATAGGAGGAGGAGTGTCCTTACCCATGAGAGGATCTGTCCTTTTCGCTCGTTAGATGCTCAGCATAGGACCTGATTGTGACAAAGGCTGTAGTAATCCATGGATACCAAGATTCTGCTTTGTGCATCTGCTGTACCTGATGTTTGATCTAGCATTATAATGGTTCCACTCGGAGCCGTAACTAGGAATTGTTGCCTACGGACCCCTTCCACTTCTGGTTTCTTTCGTACATTTCATCTGTAATTCTGTCCTAACTCTGCGCTTTTTCTGACTCTCCCTTGAACTTCTCTTCAAGCCTTCATTCAGCCCATAACCAGTATTAGACACTTTCCTGAGCACAGGTGCCTGGACTAATCACGTGGACACAGAGCACTGGTCCTAAGGAAACTAGGTCTCACTAGGAAAGACACACATGTCAGTGATTATCATGCAGTAACTCTGTGTGTCATTTAGGGGTGAAGGCACAAGGGAGGTGTCAGGGAATCTCCACAGAAACAAAATTTCAGCTACATCTTGAGAAGTGAGGATGAATGACCACTACCTCATAGCCAAAGAACCCCCACACCCACAGTCTGGGGGGAGGCAGCTCTGTGGGTGCTGGCTTTGCAGCAGAGGGCAGCTGTTTTGGAAAGGCAGTCCAGAATGCCTGCTCTGTGCAGAATAGTAGGTTTACGTATGAAAACCCCAGTGTTCCTGAGAACAGTCAAACTCGTTGGATAAATAGGAAAAATAATGTTATTTGGTCAGACGAGAGAGGGTGCGTTCAGGGTGGTATGGCCATAGACAAGATAATGTTAGTAGGTAGGAATATCACCAAATAAGTATTCTGGGATTGCAACAAGGGAGTCCTGAAGCATCTTGATTTGGTGGTGAAGAGTGAAAGCTATCTCCTGTTGTGAGATTCTTCCTGCCAGGACCAGGTTCGGCTTTATGCACATCATCTTGTTTCACCCTCGTGACATCTCGGGTTGAGAATTATTATCCCATTTTGCAGTTGAGGAACCTGAGGCATAACCAAATGTTCCCAAGTGTCCGACTCAGAATTCAAACTCCAGTCTGCCTGACTCCAAAACCCAGACATTTAACCACTACACCTCAACTTGAAGTTGAATTGAAAAGTGAGCAGATGTGATATGGGCACAGGAGAATATTGGAATAAATCAAATTCATCCATTCATTCAAATCGTTGTTTAGTAACATGTTCTTTAGGGACTAGATGAGAGTGAAAATTTTTTTATCTTCTTAACCATTTTAAGTATACAGTTCAGTAAAGTATATTCACATTGTGTACAAAAGATCTTTAGAACTTTTTCATTTTGCAGAATTGATGATCCATCGCCATTAAACACTAATTTTCCCTCTTCAGTCCCCCCACCCAGCCCTTGGCAACCACTTTTCTACCTTCTATTTCTATGATTTTGACTATTTCAGAGACTTCATATGAGTGGTATTATATTGTATTTGTCTTTCTGTGACTGGTATTCACTTAGCATAATGTCCTCGAGGTTCATCCATGTTGTAGGACAGGATTTCCTTCTTCTTTAAGGCTTCATAATATTCCATTGTATGTATATACCACATCTTCTTTACCCAGTTCATCAGTCAGTGGACATTTGGGTGGCTTCCACCTCTTGGTTAATGTGAATAATGCTGCAGTGAACATGGGTGTGCAAATACCTCTTTGAAATCCTGTTTTGAATTCTTTGAATTCTTTTGGGTATATACCCAGACGTGGGACTGCTGGATCATATCGTAATTCTGTTTTTAATTTTTGAGGAAACTCCATATTGTTTTCCATATGGTTGCACCGTTTTACATTCCCACCAACAATACACAAGGGTTTCAATTTCTCTGCATCCTTGCCAACACTTGTTACTTTCTTTTCTTTTAATAGTGGCCATCCTAATGAGAGTGATGTGATAGCTTATTGTGGTTTTGATTTGTCTTGCTCTTAATTTTAGTAATGTTGAATATCTTTTCATATGCTTTTTGGCCATTTGTATATCTTCTTTGGAGAATTGTTTATTCAAGTCTTTTGCCCATTTTTTAATAGGGCTCTTTGGGTTTTTTTTGATGGGTTGTGGGGGTTCCTTGTATAATCTGGATATTAACCTTTTATCAGATATGTGGTTTGCAAATATTTTCCTAAAAATACCTCTGTTGGGGCGCCTGGGTGGCTCAGTTGGTTAAGCGACTGCCTTCGGCTCAGGTCATGGTCCTGGAGTCCTGGGATCGAGTCCCGCATCGGGCTCCCTGCTCAGCAGGGAGTCTGCTTCTCCCTCTGACCCTCCTCCCTCTCATGCTCTCTGTCTCTCATTCTCTCTCTCTCAAATAAATAAATAAAATCTTTAAAAAAAAAACTTTCAGAACTATATTTAATAAGAGTGGTGAAAGTGAGCATCTTTGCCTTGTTCCTGACTTTAGAACAAAGCATTAATTTTTTTTCACTATTACATTTAATGTTATCTGTGGATGCAGATTCACTTTATCAAGTTGAGGAAGTTCCCTTCTAGTCCTATTTTTCTGAGGGTTTTTATCATGATTGGATGTTGAACTTTTCAATTTTTTTCTGAAGTAATTGATAAATAATTTTTCTTTTTTTATGTATTATGATGTATTATTTATTATACATCATTATTATATTAATTTTCAAATATTGATCCACACTTGCATCCCTGTAATAAACCACACTTGATCATGGTGTATAATTTTTTTTACATACAGAGGAATTTTATTTGTTAATATCTTATTAAGGATTTTGTGTCTATATTCATGGATGCTATTGTTCTGTAGGGTTTTTTTTTTTTTTGTACTTTCTTTGTCTGGTTTTGATATCAAGGTAATATTTCATGAAACAAGTTGGGAAGTGTTGGGAAGTGTTTCCCTCTTCTTTATTTTCTAGAACAGAGTATGTAGAATTGGTGTTAATTCTTTAAATGCTTGGTAGAATTTTCTAGTGAAATTATTTAAGTTGAATTTTTTAAATTTCATATTCAATTTCTTTAATAGTGTGGGGCTATAGCTATTCAAATGGTCTGTTTCATACTTGCCTTGTACTGTGTGTTTTTCCAAGAAGGTGGCCTATTTCATCTAAGTTGCCAAATTTAAACAATTTAGAGTTGTTTATAGTATTCCCTTATTATCTTTTTGATGTCTGTAGGGTCTGTAGTGATACCTTCTCTTTCAGTCCTGATACTGATAACTGTGTCTTCTCTTTTTTCTCTGTCATTCTTGCCAGAGGTTTGCCAATTCTACTGATCATTTCAAAGAAGATCTTTGTTTCACTGCTATTCTCTCTTTTTTATTTCTGTTTTCAATTTCATTGCTTTCTGATCTTATCTTTATCATTTCCTTCCTTCTGCTTACTATGGGTCTATTTTGCTCTTATGTTGGGTTGTTGAGGTGGGAACTTAGATTATTGGCTTGAGACTTTCCCTCTTTTCTAATGTATGCATTGAGTGCTATAAACTTCTCTCTCAGCACTTCTTTGGCTGTGTCTCACAGATTTTGTTATGTTCTATTTTCATTTTCATTCAGTTCAATATATATATATATATATATATATATATATATATATATATATATATATTTAAAATTTCCCTTGGGACTTCCTCTTTGGTCCATGCATTATTTAGAAGTGTGCTGTTTAGTTTCCAAGTGTTTATTTATTTATTTTTTAAAGATTTTATTTATTTATTTGACAGAGAGAGGCACAGCAAGAGAGGGAACACAAGCAGGGGGAGTGGGTGAGGGAGAAGCAGGCTTCCCACGGAGCAGGGAGCCTGATGCAGGGCTCAATCCCAGGACCCTGGGACCATGACCTGAGCGGAAGGCAGACGCTAAACAACTGAGCCACCCAGGTGCCCCTAGTTTCCAAGTGTTTAGGTGGAGATTTTCCTGTTCTGTTTCTGCTGTTAACTTTTAGTTTCATCTGTTGTATTGGAGAGTACACTCTTTATGATTTCAATTCTTTCATTTGTTGAGGTTTGTTTTATAGTGCAAGATATGATCTATCTTGATATATGTTCAATCAGCATTTGAAGAGAATGTATATTCTGCTGCTGCTGGGTGAAGTTTTCTATAAATGTCTATTAGATCCTGTTAGTTGATGGTGTTGTTTTCTATATTCTTGGTGATTTTATGTGTATTTTTTAAATCATTTTTTGAGAGAGGAGTATTGAAGCCTCCAACTATAATTTGTCTATTTTCCCTTTCGGTTCTATCAATTTTTACTTCACATATTTTGTGACTCTTTTGTTTGTGGCATACACATTTAAGATTTCTAGGTCTTCTTGGTGGGTTGAATCTTTATTATTATTATATAATGTTCCTTGTAATTTTTTCGAGTTAAAGTCACTTTATCTGATATGATAGCCACTTCTGCTTTCCTTTTTGATTCAGGTTTATATGATATATATTTTCCTATTATTTTAGTTTAGATATGTCTATATTGTTATATTTGTAGTGAGTATCTTGTAGATGCTATATAGCTGGGTCATGTTTTTAAATCCTCTCTGCCAATCTCTGTGTTTTATTTGTTTAATTTAGACCATTTGCATTTAATGTAACATATTATTCATATGTTAGAGCTTGTCTGCTATTATGTTTTTTGTTGTATGGTTGTTCTGTTTTTTTGTTTCTCTGTTTTCTTTTTCTGCTGTCCTGTGAGTTACTTGAACAATTTTTAGAATTCCATTTTGATTTATTTGTAGTCTTTTTGAATTTATGTTATGTATAGCTTTTTTAGTGATTGCTCTAGATATTACATTATGTATACATAATTTATCACAGTCTACTATTATTTTACCAGTTAGAAAGAATTACAGAAACCTAACCTCTGTTCTTAACCCCTCTGCCCTCCCTTATTTATAATTATATAATTGCGTTTTATATTCCTCTACATACATTTACAACATCAGACAGTTACAATATTTGCTTTCACCATCAAACATAATTTTAAAAGTCTAGGAGAGTAGGAAAGTCTTTGTATTTACCAATATTTTGCTTACCATAAGCTTTCTTCCTTCCTAATGTTCCAAGGTTCTTTTAATATTTTCTTTCTGTTTAGAGAACTTTGTTTAGCTATTGTTTTGGTAGGTCTATGGATACCAGATTCTCTAAGCTTTCCTTCATCTTCATCTGAGATTGTCTTGATTTTCCTTTCATACTTGAAGGATTTTTTTCCCTAAGTATAAGAATCTGTGTTGATAGTTCCTTTCTTTTAGCACTCAAAAAATATTGTGCCACATCCTTCTGACCTCCGTGGTGTCTGATGGTAAATTCTGTAATTCTGATTATTTTCTCACTACAGGTAACATGCCATTTTTTTTCTGATGGCTTTCAAGATTTCAAGAGTTTTCTGTCTGTAGTTTTCAGAAGTTTAATTATGATGTGTCTTTGGGGAGTTTATCCTATAAGGAATCTGAATCTGTAGGTTTATGTTTCTTGCCAGGTTTGAATTTTTGGCCATTATTTCCCCAAGTACTTTTTCAGCCCTTGCAGGAACTCTGATGATACAAATGTTAGATCTTTTTATAGTTTCATAGGTTCCTGAGGCTTCTTTTTTTTCATTTTATTTTCTTTCTTTTGATCAGATTAGAAATTTCTATTTATCTTTCAGGTTACTGACTCCTTCCTTCATCACCTTCATTCTACTGTTGAGCCATCCACTGAAATTTTTATTTTAGTTATTGTGTTTTTCAGTTCTAAAATTTCCATTTAGTTTTTGAGATCTTCTTTTCCTTTACTGAGATTTAAAATTTCCATTTAGTTTTTGAGATCTTCTTTTCCTTTACTGAGATTTTCTTTTGTTTTCTTTTTTCTTTTGCTTTCTTTCTTTCTTTTTTTTCCTTTTTGCTAAGGCTTTTTGTTTTTTCATTAATTTCAAGCATGCTTATAATTGCATTGTAGCATTTTTATGATGGCTGCTTTAAAATCATTGTCAGATAATTCTAACATTTCTGTATTCTCAGTGTTGGCATCTATTGATTATTTTTATTCAAGTTGAGATTCTTCTGATTCTTGTTTTGACATGATTTTCTCTTGAAACCTGGACATTTTTTTTTAAATGTTTTCTTAGACTCTGGCTCTCATTTAAACCTTTCATATTAGCTAGGTTTTTCTGACACTACTCTGGCAAGGGAAGGGGGAGTCTTGTTATATTGTCAGGTGGAGGTGTAAGTACAGATTTCCCACTTGGCCCCTATAGATATCAAAAGGAAAGGGGGGCTACTTATTACTGTTGGAGGGATGGGAGTTCTGGCTACATGGTCTTCAATGTGACTATGGTAAGGGTGGCTTTATTACTGCTGGACCACCAGAGAAACTGAGGCCTCCTCTGACACCATCTCAGTGGGGGTTGGGAGGTGAAGCAGCTTGTTACTCAGTGAGGAGGGGATGGGAGTGAAAGAGAGGCTCCGTGCTGATCTCCACTGACGTCATGATGAAGAGGACTCATTACTGGCTGGTGGGAATGAAAGTCCTGCTCCCTACTTGGCTTTCTCTGACTTCACCCTGCTAAGGGTGTTCAGGAGCCTTATTACAGCCTCATGAGGGTACCAGTCTAGGCTCCCCATTCAGCCTTTGCTGTTGTTAGCAAGGGTGGGGTCACCATTTTTTTCTGTAGTGTTTGATTGGAATGGAGCAGTTACTGTCTGAAGGTTTTCTGTTTTGCTGACCTTGCTCCTTTCATGGTCTTTGGCAAGAGAGAGAGGCATTTTAGGGACTTTTTTTTTTGTTTGCGCCCATCAGCATTTTTAGGTGACTGCTTCACCTACAAGTCTGGGATATATGAGACAAAAAGAAAACCCAAGGAGGGGCTCAGTCATTAAGCATCTGCCTTTGGCTCAGTTCATGATCCCAGGATGCTGGGATCGATCCCCGCGTTGGGCTCCCCGCTCCGCGGGAAGCCTGCTTCTCCCTCTCCTACTCCCCTTGCTTGTGTTGACCCTCTTGCTGTGTCTCTCTCTGTCAAATAAATAAATAAAATCTTTAAAAAAAAAAGAAAAGGAAAGAAAACCCAAGGAAGTCACCACCATGTCCTTCCATATGTCTCAAGGTCCCTAGACAGTCTGCCTTCTTCTTGCACCATTCAGAGTCTACTTATGTTTCTTTTATATATAATGTCCAGGGGTTTTATTTGTACTTAGCAAGAGAGATAGATAAAGTCATTTACTCCACCTTTCCAGAAGTGGGAGTACTTATTTTAATTTTTTTGCCATAGAATAATTATCCTAATTTA
Source organism: Neomonachus schauinslandi (assembly GCF_002201575.2). NCBI lineage: Eukaryota > Metazoa > Chordata > Mammalia > Carnivora > Phocidae > Neomonachus > Neomonachus schauinslandi. Next base: position 65,091,352 of record NC_058405.1, on the reverse strand, counting down.
GCTGGCCCTTCCACTAAAATTTTTGAGAAAATATTTCTTTAGATCTCAAGGAATACAGTGAAAACAATAAATGAGTAGGACTGCTATTCTAAGTTTATTTCAGAAGAATGACAAAGAGCAAAAGGAACTGAGAGGATATAAACTATTTTCCCAGATGGAGGTGTTTTTACTTCCATCGAAGTTGTACATTGTGCATGGAGAGCCCCATAGAAATATAATAATTTAGGGAAAGTTCTCCTAATTTTGAACTGCAAGATTTAGTTTTCCTCAGAACATATCTGGCCCCTTAATTTTACATTATTTGAATTACTATATAAATGCCACATTTTCTTTCCAAGTTGACTATTTGAGGGTAGACACATTTTAGATGTGGCACTGCAATTGATTTTCTCCTTATTGTATAATAAATCTACCCAACAGTGCTTGGAAGCTAGGCATTCAATATGCATGTACTTAGTGAATGATAGAATGAATGAGTGATTTATAAAATGTATATATATATTTTAAGATTTATTTATTTATTTGAGAGAGAGCACAGTGGGAGGGGTAGAGAGAGGGGAAGAGAGAATCCCAATCAGGCTCCTCACTGATCCCAGGAGCCTGAGATCGTCATCTGAGCCAAAACCAAGAGCCAGATGCTCAGCCAACTACGCCATCCAGCGCCCCAAAAGATATTTTTTTCTAAAGACTTGACAGTGTATATATTGTTACTTTAAGGACTTGTACTTTCTCTTCAATTTTATTTTGGAGGGTTCAAATTTAAATTCATACCACTGTTCGGTTGGAGCATGTTTGTGGGCACTATGGCTTTTGGGGCCTAGGTTTTACTGTCCCTGTTCTCATAGTGGAAGGAGTTACATTGACAATCACCTGCCCTCTACCTTCATCACAGACATACACATACACACACACATACACACATGTACACGCACACGCACACAGATGTGTGAGCACATTATCTTGTTAATGTCAACATTCATGGGTCAGAGAGGTAGTATACATAACTTCATTTCCCAGCTGTATTTCTGAGGTGCGTTGTGATACTTCTCAGATGAGGATCGCTGCTGTCACTCCTGGTCCTTTCTCTGCCCTCAGTCATTTCTGTAGGACTGTCTCCCTTTTGATGTAGCACTGGAAGCAGGCTTCTGCTGATTTCCATGGGAGCCCTTGCCCTTCCCCATCAGACCCTCCCAGGTAGGGGAAGTTGCCCACAGCCTCTGCAGAAGCTGCAGTGAGGTTTGAACCCCATGCTGGTGTGCCTGACTTTTCACTGGGGTTCCTACAGGCTGTGGGTAGAGATAATTCCCTGGCATTCCCACCTGGAAAATGGGAAACAGTTTCTCCACAGAAATGGCATTGCAAAGCATGGTTAGGTATTACTACGGACTAGTGCAGGGTAGTTCAGGTATATTCTAGTCTTATTATATATGTTTCAGACTGCTGCAAGGACTTAACCATACTTTTCTGATACTATTTTCATGGGAAACACCTTATGGGTTCCAAACAACTGACTTTTAAGCTGGCTTGGCTTTATAAGTTGAAGACAGGCAAATGCCTACAGGCGTGTGGTTCTATAGGTAAGATTTGCAGGCATCATGTCTTTAAAATGCAAAGTCCTCAGAAGGCAAGGATAGGATCTGTTTTGCTTGCACATGTAGAGCACTCGATCACTGTATCGAGTGATCCTGGGATGAGTTTTTAAAAAAATCTACATATCTGTATCTGTATCTATCCGTCTATATTCTGTACAGAAAGAACATCTAGATGGGATCAGATCTGTAAAGATACTGCTTTTATGTGACGATCAAAATACTACCTAGAGTTTTATTCAAAATGGGTGAATTACAAATGTATCACTTCATAGAGTCCTTTATTGGATTAACAATAAAATCATTAATTTGTGGGTTTGCTGGATTTTGAGATTGCACAAAAACAAAACAGCCTCCTAGACTGCTACTTCAGGGGATTTAGCTGAAATAAGGTGGATAAACTCATTCCTGTAATTTTTTTTTTTTTTTTGACAAATGAATTGAAATGGTGGCATTAACTTTCTGAAAACCTTATTGAACAATCACAATTTAGGATGCTGTGTAGACACACACATAAAAGGCAAGGTTTCTTCTCTTAAGGAAATTATAATTCAGTAAAGAAAATGGAAAATAGAACTGGAGAATCAACCATGAATGGTGGAGTACATAACTATGGAGAGACATGGAATTACAGATGCCAACAAACACATTATCATCTAGATGTAACCTTAAGTCAACCTCCATATTAAATATTCTGTAAGAACAAGTCAGAAGGTAGAAAATAAATGGTCAAGTTGTCTGATTGTAATGAGCTTATCCTCTCAGTTTTAATCATGTCCCATGATCCTTTATATTTCCTATTTGTTTTTTTTTATTTAGAGGAAGTACAACTACTGGCTACTAGTGGGACCTTGGGCAAATTACTTGACTCAGCCTACTTATTCATTTCTGAAATGTGGGTAATTATTCCTATATGATAGATTTGTTTGATCAGACTAATGCATGTAAAATTCTTTTTTTTTTTTAAATGTTTTATTTATTTATTCATGAGAGTCAGAGAGAGAGAGAGAGGCAGAGGCAGAGGGAGAAGCAGGCTCCCCGCCTAGCAGGGAGCCTGATGCGGGACTTGATCCCAGGACCCTGGGATCATGACCTGAGCTAAAGGCAGACGCTTAACCATCTGAGCCACCCAGGCGCCCTGCATGTAAAATTCTTACCAAACTTTCTTACACATAGGTAAAATAATAGTAGCTGATATTTTCACTTTTGCTATGGCTGCTTATTTTTGTTAGCAGCCTCTGTAATGTCAACAAAAACTACATTTTCTCTTACAGAGTGCTTCTGATTCTACATTATGCTGTTATCCTAGGTGAATATGGGCTTAGAAAGGTAAATTGGCATCAAGGATATCAGAACCCTTTCTTAATAGTGTTCATGGATGAACCACGTAAGTATTGATACTTCCCTCTTAAAATTCCTATATGCTTCAAATATGCATTTTTATCACTAGCTCGCAAAGAGCCATACAGGCATACCTCAGATAGATCGTGGGTGTGGTTCCAGACCACCGCAGTAAAGCACATACTGCAATAAGGTCAGTCGAATGAATTTTTTGGTTTCCCAGTGCATATAATAATTATGTTTACACTATTCTGTAGTCTGTTAAGTGTGTAATAGCATTATATCTAAAAAAAATATACACACCTTGATTAAAAATTACTTCATTGCTAAGAAATGCTAACCATCATCTGAGCTTTCAGTGAGTCGTAATCCCTGATCATAGATCACCGTAACAAATATAATAATGACAAATTTTGAAATGTTGTGATAATTGCCAAAATGTGACAGACATGGATTGAACAAATGCTGTTGAAAAAATGGCACCGAGACTTGCTTGACACAGGGTGACCAAACTTCTCATTTGTAAAAAAAAATATGAAATATCTGTGAAGCACAATAAAACAAGGTATGCCTGTAAATTATTTTATTTTTATTATAGTTTCATTGAAGGATCTTATTTTTGGTTCAGGTTTGTACTTTAAACGCTTTTAAATGCTCATGATCATTCTACTATTGGCTTTCTATCACTTCTACTTGCATAAGCCTTGCTTTGTTCTCTTCATTTCAGGGACTTAAATTTAAGCTCTTAAAATCTGGTAGTAAATGAAGTTTGTTTATTCACTTAATCAGCAGTGTCTACTATAGGCTAAGCACTGTGCTGGGGATACTAATGTGAGTAAGAAATGGTTTCTGTTTTCAAGGAACTTATTGTCTACTGCAGATGTGATCATATCACTGTTGTTGAAACTACTAGGGAGGAGTCGTTTTTCAGCTTATTTACTTTTTCACTTAAGTCTTTATTTATTTATTTTAAAGATTTTATTTATTGGAGAGAGAGAGAGTGAGTGAGCGAGAGAGCATAAGCTGGGGGAGAGGCAGAGGGAGAGAGCCCCGATGCGGGGCTTGATCCTGGGATCCTGGGATCATGACCTGAGCTGAAGGCAGATGCTTAACTGACTGAGCCGTCTAGGCGCCCCTAAGTCTTGTCTTTAAAATGTTTTATTTAGTGTACTTCTGAAACTTTCTACTTCTCTAGCTCCAATTTTCATAGCTTCAGAAACTGAGGTAGCATAGTCATTAGAGTGTAGGCTCTGGACCCAGACTACCTGGGCTAGAATCACGACTCCACACTGTTTCTTAGCTATGTGACCTTGGGTAAGTAACCACTTTATGCCAGTTTCCTCTTCCATTTAAAAGCGAGTGAATCATTATATACTAAGTGCTTAGAACAGTGGCAGGCATACAGTAAGCACTCAGTAAATGTTAGATATTGCTATTAGTTCTTCTCAAACATCAGAAACAGTCTGATTCTGAATTTTAGGGGTAAATTATAATTGCTATTCATTAGTCTTTATAGTATATCAAAAACACAGGCTTCTGATGTTACAGTGTAGATATTTATTAATATTACAGAACATTCTTTTTCTTGGGCACCTGGGTGGCTCAGTTGGTTAAGCGACTGTCTTTGGTTCAGGTCATGATCCTGGAGTCCCGGATTGAGTCCCATATCGGGCTCCCTCCTTGGCGGGGAGTCTGCTTCTCCCTCTGACCCTCCCCCCTCTCATGCTCACTCTCTCTCTTTCTCATTCTCTCTCTCTCTCAAATAAATAAAATCTTAAAAACAAAAAACAGCAAAAAAACCCCCACCTTTCTTTTTCTTAAGTAATCTCCACACCCCGTGTGGGGCTTGAACTCACAACCCCGAGATCAAGAGTCCTATGCTCTACTAATTGAGCCAGTCAGGCGCCCTCAAAACTTTTTTTAATAAAGAATTTCCAGTTTCTAATAACATGAACTCAAGAGCAAGGTGTTGCCCAGAGGTAAGAGAATAAGTGCAGTGTGCGTCAGTAAAATTGGGAAGGAGAGAAATAAGACCATATAAGGAAGTGGACGCCTTTGTGACAGAACCTACATCCTTTAACGTAATTTTCTAGAGTTTAAGAAGTTGAAATATGGACTTAATACTGATAAATTTATATATAAACATATGCTAATTTGATTTTTAAATCTCTGAGCACAGATACATGATTGTGGTTTATATTTAAGTTCATGAAAATTATGCAGGTACTTTAAAGTAAGAATAATTGATTTTCTCTTCTGTTTAAAAGTTGTATTTCTCAGAATCATAATAATAATTGACCTAATAAACAAAATTGCCAAAGCAAAAGAAAATCTGACTTTGTTACAAATACCTTACTTTTTTTGGTCCAAAAGAGGTATAAGCATTTTTAGTTACAGCGGTTAATTCTTAAAATTACCAAAAGGCAGACAATGGCATAGGTTTACTTAAAATTTTAATTTCAAATGAAATGTGTGACACTGATACATAAGGATACAAAGATGGCAAATAACCTAATTCTTCTTCTTGGTTTGTTCAAGCTTCCAGGCACCAGTCAAATATCGAAGTCGTATAAAAAGTAGGTCCTTGCCCATTTGTAGCCAGCTCCAAAATGGAACTAATTTAGAACCTGCGATTTAAAAATAATTAAAAATGAATTAACTTAAATAAACTCTGGAGAAAATTTATCAGTTTAAAATTACATTTTAGGTCAGTCAAATGACCTTTGTGACCTTCTAGTCACCTTATTTTTTATATTATGTATGCATGTATGTATTTATGTATATATTTAATTCCATCTACACACTTAAAAATGATTTTTTAGGACAAATTTTCATGTTTTACATGCTACTTTTTAGTCTCCACACAAAATATAAATTAATAATCTGGGATAAGAAATCCAAGACAAAAACCCAACTTTTATTCTAATTCTACCAAAGACTCTCAATCAGCTAAAAGAAACACAATCTTAGCTAGGACATCTTGTCCAGTGGTTGCCAAATGGCAGCGTGCCAAGCCAGCTGACTATAGGAGGTCTGCCTCCTGGAGCATGTTTTAAAAGCTTGTCTTCCTTGATTTTATCCCATGGAATTGTTTTTTTATTAAGTCACGAGTAGACTGCAGGTCAGGTAACTGGGGTACTGGATGGTGAAGGGTCATGGCCAATATCAAAATACTAATCACTGACAATTTTCTAGATTTAAGCCCAAATACTCTAGCTCCTTCCTCTTCTTCCCCCCCCCCACTTTATTGAGGTATAACTGACAAATAAAATTGAAATATATTCAAAGTACAGAATGTATGGATTTGATATATATACATATATACACAATGTATATATTTCTATACACATACTGTAAAATGATTACCATAGTCAAATTAATTAACACATCTACCTTAATTTTATTTGAATCATTTACAAAAGAATTAAACATCTTCAAAGCTAAATTGAGTCGTTTCTCTAATAACACAAACAAAACATCTTGGAAGTTAAATGAAACTGGGAAGGATCTAAATTGTGGAGATTTCAGTTGGCCCTATTATAGGGAGGAGGGACTGAGGGTATATGGCCAAGGATTCTGGGAATGACTAATACAAAACTATTCACTGAGTGCCCGTTAATGAAAAGTAATACATAACTATCTCTGAAATGCACATGAGCAAATGATGTAAATATGAAACACATTTTTTACTTTCTCCCACTTCAATTTCCCACAGAGTCTCTGCTGGACATAGATCAACACAGATCAACACAGCAGATCCTTCTAAGTCTGAGCAGTCCTTTATCGGCTTCTCAATCCCCTTTGATCTCAGCAGCTACTATGGAGAGTAGTTAAATTTTTGTAAGTTAAATTTGATTCAGCAAGACTCCAAGAGGTTTGAATTTGTTCTAGACTATATAGTTTGTATGATCCCCAGACCTTCTCCTGTCCCTAAACACCCACAGTTACAGAATAATGGCATATTACAACAAAGACTTTCTAGGAGGAGGCCATGCTCAGCAGGGGCGGGGTGACTCTGAAAGTCTCCAGGTGATTGTTAACTGCTTCCACACTGTGAATTAATTTTGGATTAATTCTAATGTAAGTAAAGAGAAAACTAGAATATATTTTAAGTTCTACAAATTATAAGCAGTCTAAGCTTTTTCAAACAGGAATTATTAAGAATTACGACAGATTTCTCATTATTAGAAATCTTAGAGATTTTCACATTTTTTTGGATATATATACTGGCTTTGAATGGATTGTGGGCATTTGGAGTAAAAACAACTATAATTCCTTATTTAGCTCTGCATGGTGGCTTGTAGGTACTCAATACCTACTGAGTAATGAAATAAGACCATACTAAATAAAAGGTGATACAAACAAAATTTATCTCAAAAGACTGATCAACCTTGTGTCTAGCCTCAGATTGCCATGATCCTGTCTGCTGCAGAAGTTTTACTGAATTTCTTGGGCCAGGTAGTCGGCCTACTGAAGACCCCAGGAAGAGATTGCAGGGAGAAGGCAGTAAGCCATTTGGAGGGTGGAGGGGATTAGGAGGGGAACTCTCTATGGAACTGCCCCTCTCAGTCAGGTCAGCTGAGTAGGCCCTCATGGGGCAGCCAGCTTACTTTACTGGACAACTGTATTGTCACCAACCCCCCACCCCACTTAAGATCAGCTGTAACATGAACAATATGCTCACCTTCAATTTCAGTCCAGTTGACAGCAATTTCTGCTATTGGAATTTTAAAGAACTGTGCTATGTAAAGTAATTCTACATCAAATGCCCTGAAACAGAAAATGTATTGATTTTTATTTTTAAAAAGACAAATAGAGTGTAATTAAATCTCTACCTTGGCATGTTTTACAGAAGCTTATAAGGCAGATATATAGCTTAAATAACTGAAAGTCAGATTCATAGAAGGTCAAATAAAAGGTTAAGTAGTTTAGGAGCTTCAAGGTAAATAGTGTGTCACTGCATAACATTTAAATGAGAAATATAGTGTCTCTATCATAACTCAGAAACTCCCAGAGGTAAAATTGGCCTGTTGGGCTCTAAGAGAAAATTTAATCATGCAAATTTTCAAGATTGATGGCTTTCAATCCCAGGCTTAACTAGCTCAAGGTACAGAACTGATAGCATTTTCAGCTGATTCAGAGAGCTGATAAAACAGAACTCTGAGCAGCTCTTGGAGAAAAATGTTGTCAATCACTTTAGAGTTGCTTGATTACATTCGTCTACCACCAAAGGATCAAGGTTTCTTTTTTAACAGGGTTGCCTACGGCCTTGTTTTTTCCTTTTCATTTCCCCATGCCATTCTAGGCAAGACAGTACTACCAGCCTTTGAAGTGAAAAGCCACTTTAGATTAGTCTGAAATGCTCTTTGGGTATAACTACATACATTACATGGGAATTAGATATATTGTCTCATTTTAACTTACACTGTTAAAATCATCTCTAGTCTGAATTCCCAGTTCCTCCTTCCTTCTCCCTATGAAAGGCTCTGAAAGCTCCTCCTCAGTTACCCCTTGGTTTAGGTGAAATCTGCTTTCCCTAAAGTTTCTGAGCCCTGACTTAGAAGTTTTCTTGGATTCTGCTTACAAATTCTCTGAAACCAGTTTCTTCCTCTCAGTGGCAGTGAGCTCAGGGAGAGAAACAGCACTACCTATTAAACTTTCTTCATGCCCTTGTAACCAAAAGCGCTGGAGGCCTTTACTGTTTTGCTTTCTTCTTGCTCTGTTAAGCAAACCCCTGCCCCCCCCACTTTCTAGACTGCATGGAACACACTTCAAACTTCCAGGGGTTGGTTTTAAAATATTAGCACAAACAAAAAAATACCTAAAACCCACTTCTATTTGATTTTCCTGATCCCAGACAACTTGAATTTGGGAGCTTTGTCTTTTTGGCCACAAAACTACTACTGTCCATTCTGTGACTAGTTTAAATCCCAAGTATTTGTATAATTCAATATGAAAACTATTTTTTTAGAAAACACTTAATGCTTTTTCTTATCCTAATAAAATATTTACTTAAGATGATAAAACCATCTACAAAAGCGTTCTTTGTGTTGTTAAAAAGACCGTGTAAAACTTCTGTTAACTAGCCTGGGACAATCAAGAAAGGAGGAAATTATTTGACTATTAAGCCTGGTTAACCCTTAATCCTCTCCTTTAACACAAAACAAAACAAAAAATACCTAAAAGGCTGAATTAGTTCTAATGATAGTCAATAATCTGAACAAGATTATTAAGTATTGTTCTAAGGATATCAGCATATAGTGACTTATCAAAGACATAAAACAACATAAGAATGATGAGTAGGAAGGAGTGGGGGAAAAAGCACTGATTAATTGAATTTATATTAAAAAAATTGAAAGGGCTCTTCGTCTTCTACTATTACTTTTACTCTATCTTCCTCTTTTAACATTTTAAGACATGAAGATGTTTACTTAAAAAAAATGCGTAGTTCACATCACCATATTATAAGAGACTAATCTGTTACCAAAGAAAACAAAATTAAAATACCAAGTATTTCTGGATAGAGCCTTATGCTATTGTACAGAAACAGTATAAGGGTTAGTCTCCAACTCAGATGCCTTCATGTGTTTTTGTAGATGTAGGGAGGGCAGAACCACTGTTTTCTTTTGTTACTCAGTTCCTGGTAAAGCTGTGACCTCACAGATATATTTCTGAAGAACAAAGAGCGTGTTGATGCTCTGTTAAAGACAGCAGACACACACATACCCTCCTGCTCCCTCCTGAAATCCCACTAAAATTAAAACAACAATGATGGAATAAACACGTAAGAACAAAGAAGGGATGAAAGTAATAAAAAAAATATGAAACTTAGAAAGTAGCTGGACAACTGGTAACTAGGAAACGTAGGCTGTGACAATGGGAGAAGCCTAGAACAGACGAATGGGTACCGCAGAGCCCCCCAAAGGCTCCGGCATCATTGGCCTCGCTGCAGATGATGTCTGCAAGTGGTGCAGGTGGGGCTTCAAAAGGTAGGACTCACGGAAAATCTCTAGGAGATTCTCTTTTGCTCAGGTTGTTTCTGTGAATGCTGGCAGCCAGGCTCCTATCTCCCAGGCAGGAAATCCAGAGATCCCACTTTTGTGAAAACAACCAGCCCAAAAGATAATGACAGCTGGGAGTTTCCCACACCAAGTGGCCCTGCTACTTAATCTGTAGTGACATCGACCAGTTGATCAGAGTTCTCTGATCATGCACACAGCTTCCGATGAGCTTTTCAGGACCATACTAGACACATGTGAGGATAGAGGTTCCACATCTGTTTTATAGGAGGGAAGAGAAAAAGGGTATGGGTTTACAGATTTGGAGTAGCTACTGCATGCTCGACAAGATGCATGAAAAAGAGCCACACTAAGTCCCTGAAATCATGGTATTTCAAAACACTGTGGAGAAAAAGCTTCCAAAAGGAGCTGGGAACAACATGCATAGACAAAGAATTGAGATTCAGATTACTGTCAGAATTGGACTTCTCCACAGAAACACTGAGTGCCAAAGACAATAGAGCAATGCTTTCAAAATCCTGAGGAAAAATGACTTCCAACCTAGAATGCTTTCTCCAGCTATTAGGCAAATGGGAGGGGAGACTAAAGGTACGTTTCACACGCAGGGTCTCAAGGCTTCTTTCTCCAATGTTTAGGAAGTTTAATAGAGGATGTGCCCTACTGCAATCGGGGTGCAAACAAAGGAAAAGGAAGAACAGGGACTGTGCAGCGGACCAGAGAACAACCAGAAAGGTGAGAGCCAACGAGATGTCTCCAAGAAAAAGGTGAAACTGATGCGTGATCTGGTGCATGGGAACATAGGGAGATACTTCCTACTTCGCACAGAGTGTGAGCCTAAGTGACAGGTCCATAGTAAAGTGGCTGACAGAAACTCCAGATATTTATTATCCTCAGGAAAACAGAAAGTACAAGACAGGTAATATAATCATATTGCATACTATGGCTCAAATATGAATTATCTTCACACAGCTATACCAATCAGTTGTGATCTAACCACAAATTATGTAGAAACTGCTTTAGGAGGATACGTGTGAGGGTGTACAGGGGTTTAAGAGAACTACATACTTATCTGTTGATTTATTTTGGAAAGTAGTATCTAAAACTGAAAAAAGGAGACAGGGCTATGCAAACCCATTATTTTGAATATGAAAGCAAATACCACAAAAAAATAGCAGAGAGTTGAAAGTGACTATAGTTAGGAAGTAGGAATTAGGGACAGAGGGAGATGGGGCAAGGGATGATGACTTTTTAGTATAAGCCTTATGGAACTGACTTTAAATTATTAGCATGCATAACATTGATTTTAAATAAGTATTCATCAGAAGAAAGTGCATTTCCAGGAATCCATTTTTTTTAAAGATTTTATTTGAGAGAGAGAGAGAGAGAGCACGGTGAGGGGGAGAGGCAGAGGGAGAGAGATTAAATCTTAAGGAGACTCTCTGCTGAGCAGGGAGCCTGATACGGGGCTTGATCCCAGGACCCTGAGATCACGACCTGAGTGGAAGAAGGCAGATGCTTAACTGACTGAGCACCCAGGTGCCCCTAAAGGAATCTATTTTTAAAATTACTCATAAATTGGGTCCAATTATACTTTAATATTAAATGTAAAGAATTTACATGAGATACAGTTCTGAGGATGGAGATTATGTATACACATATATATTTAACATTACGTATATCTTTAATGTTTAGCATAACCCATACTCAGGTCTGTAATTTTTTTTTTTTTTAAGATTTTATTTATTTATTTATTTGAGAGAGAGAGAGAGAATGAGATAGCACAAGCAGGGGGAGTAGCAGAGGGAGAGGGAGAAGCAGACTCCCAACTGAGCAGGGAGCCCCATGTGGGACTCAATCCCAGGATCCTGGGATCATGACCTGAGCTGAATTTCAGGCAGACACTTAACCGACTGAGCCACCCAGGCACCTGCCTGCCCAGTTTTTTAACTATAGCTTGATGATCTGGTCTGGAGAGTAAGGGTTGGCTGCTCTAAGGAAGAACTGAAAAAGAAGTTGAGAAGGGAAGGGTCCCCATGTGGAGACAGATTATGCAGCACCTCTAAAGGCCACAGGAAGGCACTGGGAAGCCACTGAAGGATTTTAAGCAAAAGAGGTGCATTTGATTGATCACTTTTAATTTTTGAAAAGACTCCTTGGGCTACAGCAAAGGCAATGATGGTGTCCTGGATGGTGGTGGGAAGATGAAGAGAAATGAAGGGACAGCTTCTGTCTATCAGTGTTATTCACTAAACAGGCGGAGAGCTGAGGTGAGCTCTAGGATAATGACAACCCGGAGGACCAGGATATGTCAAGAGAGAGCGCTCAGAAGTATGGAACACTGCTGATGGGTTCATTAAGACACTAAGTGGTCATATCAAACTTGACCAGTGGGTTTCATGACAGGAGGTCCCTAGATGCTGAGATGGAGGGATGGGGAAAATCCATATTGAGGTGGGGTGAGGCATGAGTGGGAAGAGAGAAAACAGAAGACCTAGAGCACTCTTTCAAGAAAAGACTGGCTGTGAAAGAAGGCTGGAGCTGGAGGGGGGGTGTCAATGGAGAGAGGGTTTTTTTTTTTAATGGCAAGAGAAATTTCAACTTGTTTTAAAAACTGATGGGAAAGATATGGTTGACAGGAAAAGACAAGACAAATAAGTGAACAGGATGAAGTTCTTAAGGAGGTAGAAGGGGATGCAGAGGTCGAAAGACTGGTTGGTCACAGGCAGGAGAGGGAACTTACTACTAAAAAGGAAAGAATGGAAAGAAAACGGGTGCCCTCTTCTGTTCTGATATTTCTGAGCTTTTTTTTTCTTCAAAGGAAAATACAGAAGCCTAAGGAAACAGGATGTTTTCAGGCCTTTCGATTTGTACTGTCCATAATTAAGGTGAATAAATTAACTCTATGCTTTATGTTTAGTTTGAGATTTTGAAAATAAGATCCAACTCCGTAAAAGAATAAAGCTATGGATTACCTTTACATATATACATGTCAATTCTGTTTAAACCTCAGTGTTCATTCTAAGAATATAGGGCTGCTTCTCATGACCTGGAATAGCAGCCGTGTAAGACATGCCCAGTACATTCGGTTAGGAACTCACCATCGTTCAATGTGTAGAGATGAGAACGTCCGTGAAGCTGCTTCTCGTGTAAATAATTTGAACCCACACTGTGTGTCTCTGATTCCTTTGACACAAAGGAACCACACCAGAAAGTGGAACCCATACATGAGCAGAGTACGGAAGTAAGAACGCTGAAACAAAGACAAAATATAAATGACTTTTCTATTAATCTGTAAAGGACAAGTGAAAACACCTGGCTGTAGACCAACTGCATTTCAATATTTAATTGGCTGGGTAGATCTTACATATGAACACCATTGTTTCATTAGTTTCACTGGCAAAGTATATTATAGAAACTTTGAGGATGCCTACTGCTTAGAGCAGGGCAGAGGTACCAGGGAAGTAATTATTCATTTCCTGCAGGTTCAAGAAGAATCAGACAAGAATCACAGTACCTGTGAGAAGTCAGGGCTTTAATCTACCAGGAGCATACTATAACTCTTTTGGGCTGCTGTGAGCAAGGAGAGCATCTCATTCATCTATACATTTTGTGCCTCTTTGCCCAGATATATTTCAGGTTCAAAAAGGTGACAGCTGGGGCTCCTGGGTGGCTCTGTCAGTTAAGCGGCTGCCTTCGATTCAGGTCATGATCTCCAGGTCCTGGGGTTGAGCCCTGGGTTGGGCTCCCAGCTCAGTGGGAAGTCTGCTTCTCCCTCTCCCTCTGTACCCTCACCCCCCACCCCCCCCCGCCACCGTGCTTGCTTGCTTGCTCTCAAATAAATAAAATATATATATATATTAAAAAGGTGACAGTTACTGGAATATCTTGGAGATATAAAACACTATGATTTAAACCTAAAGTTCTATGTCTAGTTAATGAGAATATTGATCAAAGAAGTACAGTAAAGTGTCAAAAAGTCACAGACTGAGAAGGAATTTGAAACAATAGTCTCTCCAGTTAGGTATGACAGATATCTGATAAATATATTTTAATGATTTTCAAGTTTCTTAATACTTTGGATATTCAACTTAAGTATTCTTTAATCCTGAGTATTCATATTATTAGTAATTAATTTTATTAATAGAACATGACATAATATTCCAATATTTATTAAGTATTGCAAACTTTAAAACATCAGAATAATAGATCATGAATTATCATTGTATTCAAGACTCTCATGTTTAGGATTAAAAGAAAGGATCTAAAAAAAAAATTTTTTTTCTATAACGTAATAGATCCATGGAATGAAACACTACATGTGGACATTGGCAACCTACTGAGAGTCTATGTAGAACATTTACTATTTCATATTATTTAATATTTCCCCTCCTCCTTTTGGATTTTGCTTTTGAGAACTGTAATCTTTAGTATCATTCTTCATTTACTGGCTTTTTCTATCATCATCCAGAGATGATAGAACCATGACTAAGCGGTGATAACACGACAAAGCAGAGAAAGCCACTGACCTGAGCAGACCTGTATTTGAATCCTGGCTGCATTAATAATTAGGAGGGTGACCTTGAGCAAGTTACTTTGACTCTCTCCATCCCACTTTCCTCATCTATCAAATGGGAAAGAAAATGCCCACCTCACAAAGTAATTATAAAGATTAAATGAGATCACAGTTAAGCCTTTAGCCAAGTGTTTGGCACAGACAGTAACAGGAACTCAATAAATGTTTTTAAAAAAGGATGAAAGCTTGAGAGCTCCCTTTAACCTCCTGACCACAATTTCACTTGTGTATTATATAGGGCAGGAAGGGAAGGAAGAATAAAATACTTATCTATAAGGTATGTGAAACAAATTTCTTTTTAAGCGTGTGTGTGTGTGTGTACTTCTCTGTGTTTTTATTATATTTCGTGTCAAAAAGGAAAAAGTCAAATAACACAGTAAAACAAAATATCTGCAGTACATGTAATTGAAAATGATCAGTATCCATTCTTTCTTCATTAGAAAGATAACATTTTAGAACTCTTCAGAAATAAAAAATAAAGAGTATAATTCTAAAGCAAATTGGACAGAGCCTAAGAGCAGCTCACAGAAAAGGACACAAAAGAGACTTTTAAACATATAGAACAATGGTCATTCTCATTAGTGACCAATAAAACCAAATTTTAACTATAGCATGATACCATGTTATACCAATCAAACTGGCAAACACTAAAAAGAATCACAGAATTAAATCTTTTGTTAGGATATGGAGCAATGGGAGTACTCCACTACTGGGAATATAAATTGGTTACCACTTTGGAGAGCAATTAGGCAAAATGTTTATAAACTGTAAAACAAACTTTTTGAAAGGATCTAGCACTTCTCATTTATCACCTAGAATCATTAGTTATGTTCTGATGTAAATAGGTCTTACCTCTCTAAGCAGATAGGGCAGAAACCTCATCTTAAAATACTTTGGTAATCTCACAACAGCTTGCTCAGTGCCTTCCATATAAAATATTTCCAATAAATACTGGTTGACTGATTAAACCTCCAAAAGAGCATTTATGCTTAGGAAAGGAACAAATAGAAATTGAAAGATAGAAAAATTAAAATTAAAAGGTAGAAAAAATAATGCCTATAAACTATTCTCCTTGAATGATTTTTAATGTGACTTAGGTGAGCTTACTGGTTACCAAATGAAAATATCCCACGACTACTTTTGCTTGGATCTTAATAGAAGACTTTTGTTTCCTTTAGGATAATGGTTATTTTTTAAAAAACCAGAAACACATGGAGTTCACACGAAGACCTTATTTGGTTTCTAACATATTTAAAGCATAACAAGGTAAACTACAAACAAGAGGTTGTCCCTTTAATTTTTATAACCTTGCAAAATATCTTAAAATTTACAAGACATCTAAAAATATATTATGGAACAGAATTAGTTCAATGAAACTAACAAAGTCATAGAGTAACATTATATAAACTTCTGAAGTAGACATTTAAAAATATGAAGAAAAAGACATTCACTACTTTAATATTAACAAAATCTCTCTAATGTTGATGAAATGTAAACAAGGAATTCAGGTGAAATTGAAGGCTGACTGGTACTTTCATTATCTTAAAATAAATTCAAAGTCCCAAGACATAAGCCAAGACTCTTTAAAGAAAATCTAAAGACATCAAATTAACACTCAAGGGTTCTATTTTGAATCCTTTAAAAATGATAGATGCAAGAATACCCAGACAATAGAAACGTTCCTGTTATAACTGTTATACAGCACACATGGGCATATGGATACACTGACGATGGTAAGGAGTCCAGCGGTGCTGTATCATGTTTGTCTTCCGAGAGAGCAGCAGAACAGATGGTAGGATTAACAGAGGATATGTCTAAAAGTATTCAGGAAAGAGAGATCTGAAAATGAGGCAATTAGGCTGTTGACGTTGCTGCTCACTATCACTATCACTATTGATCGATTCTTTTGTAATTTTCTGTCTACAGACTGATGACCATGCAAGGGGTTAGACTACGTACAGCACCTTAGGAGAAAACTGGAGTGGCTCAGGAAGGGAAGGCCATACAGCACTGTCCTGCGGCAGGTGGAGTTGACCTTTTAAAAGGCAGGCAGGGTTCTATGACAATAAGCAGGACCCGAACCACAAGCCTACTGAGCAGCAGTTATGTGTAACATCTGCAGTGGACAACTGCTGCTTTCTCGCCAGTGGATCAGTTTATCCTTCCCTTCTACAGAATGGCAGCTGATTCTGTGGGCTTCAAAGGCACTAAATCAACCAATAGGTTTTAGAGATAGAGGAACAGATGAATGGATGACAAAATAAATGATAAATACATAGATCTTGGGATAGATCCCTTGAGGTCTGACTAAAAGCAGTACTAGATACAAAGGAGATTTAGACCATAGCACAGTCTTATTTAAATACTATCAGTAGGAAAAATTCAGTTCTCAACTAATGGAAGTTCTAAATGAAAAGAATTTACGCCATTAAAAACAAAACCAGAAACGTGGTTCCTTTCTCCTGCCACGAACAATAGATACAGGTCCCAGATATCTCTTGCCTAGAGATTACTTTACTAGCTTCCTAATTATTACTCTCTTGCTTCCTATTTTGCCATATCTTTTTTTCCTTCACCAAAGAGATTATCCTTTTTTTGCCTATATTTTTTTTAAAAGGAAAAAAATTATACACAAAACCATTAAATTAATACTAGCCTAGTCTTAAGTGTTTTGTTTGCACTGATATTTTTACATAAGTAATTATGCTGTATTTACAATACCATATTCTTTTTTTCATACAACCAAATACTTTGGGTATTTTCCCGTGTTATTATATAGTCTCCATTATCGTCTATTTGCTGCATGATATTCCATCCAGGAGAAATATCTGTAATATTTTCTATTGTTGGAATTTAGTATTTTATAGTTTCTATTGTTTTATAATTATAAAATAATGTAAACATCTTGGACATATACTTTTCCTTTCCTTATCCCCTGTGTATTAGTAAAGTGATGAAGCTGGACTAGCTAACCTCTAAGCAGTCTTTCAATTTTAATTTCTAATAGTATGATATTCTTTATGGTTAATAGATTACCTTTTTCAAATACCACTGAGTGTCCACAGAGACACACAACACTGGATCAGACGCTGAAGATATTTTAATACTTTATTTTTTAAGAAAAGAAGAATCTAGGTTTCCACACTTGAGCATAATCCTTAAGAGGTTTCTATGACCCTGCCATCAGTATATCTTGAAAAAAATATATAATTTCTCTATATCTTACTTCAGAATTATTGAGGGAAAGATTCAGCCTTTTATTCCACTGGTTCTCAAACTCTGGTATGCATAAAGTTGACCTGGGAAATTGTTAAAAATGCAGATTCCTGGTCTATCCCTATAGTCTGATTCAGTGTGTCGGGGATTGGCCTAGAAATATGCATGTTTAAAACAAAACAAAACAAAACTCCCCAGGCAATTCTGACCTTGCATTGAAAAATATTGCTTTGTTTTTGATCTATCTGGCCATTCTAGTAGATGAACCATTAAGAATATAATGGACAGGGGCGGAGCAAGATGGCGGAGGAGTAGGAGACCTGGATTTCGTCTCCTCTCAGGAATTCAGCTGGATAGGGATCAAACCATTCTGAACACCTACAAACTCAACAGGAGATCGAAGAAAAGAAGAGCAACAACTCTCTCATGAGAAAAGCAACCACTTTCTGGAAGGTAGGACGTGCGGAGAAGTGAACCCGAGGCGATATTTGGGAGGATAGACGGCGGGGGAGGGGCCTCCGGCGGCCGCTTCTGGCAAGTGATAGAGCCGCGGAGCACAAAATCGGAACTTTTAAAAGTCTGCTCCGCCGAGGGACGTCACTCTGGTGGCTAAGCGGGGGGTGGAACCCTCCGGGACAGTGTGGTCTCAGGACCCTCGGGGTCACAGAAAGACCGGGGGTGCCTGAGTGTGGCAGAGCTCCCAGGTATCGGAGCAGGGAAGCCGGCTGCAGAGGTGGAGCCCAGGCGCGGGCTCTCAGCTTGGGGTTGCCATAAACCGTGATCCGCGGCACAGTTGGGCCCCTGCTCCTCCAGCAGGGACCCAACAAGCGGCAGATCCGGGGAGACTCACCTTCCTCCCCCGGGAGGAGCCGCGCGGGAGTGCACCGCAGGGATCTGCTGGGTTTGGAGACTCCACCCGGGATCGGGTGCCAGAGATAGAAACGCGCGGTCACAGACCGGGTGAGCACGGAGTGCAGCCAGAGACCGGGAAGACGGGAGTGACTGACGGCTTTTCTCTGGGGGCTCACTGAGAAGCGGGGCCCCGAGTTCTCGGCTCCTCCGGGGCAGAGATTGGCAGGCCGCCATTTTCACTCTCCGCCTCCAAAGCTGTACAGAAAGCTCGCAGGGAACAAAAGCCCCGGAGAGCAAACCTGAGCAGATTACTTAGCCGGGAGGGGGCAAGGGCGGGGCAATTCCGCCTCCGGCAGAGACATTTGGAAACCACGGCAACAGGCCCCTCCCCAGAAGATCGGCGAGAACAGCCAGCCAAGACCAAGTTTACTGATCAATGAGAATGGCAGAACTCCAGCGCTAGGGGAATACTGCACATAGAATTCATGGCTTTTTTACCATGATTCTTTAGTCTTTCAAAGTTAATTTTTTTTAACTGTCTTTTTTTCTTTTTGAATTTGTCTTTTTCCCTTTTTCAACCAACATCTTATCAATCCTTTTTAAAAAAAAATTTTTATTTTTCATTTTTAGAGTCATATTCTATCCCTTCATAGTAGTTACCCGTATTTTTGGCTTATATACATAAGTTGTTCTCTCTTTAAAATTTTGAGATAGTTTCTTCTAACAGATTAAAATATACCCTAAATCTCTAGTATATGGTGTTTTCTATTCCCCTGCCTGATCACATCCTCTCCTTTTTTTTTTCTTTTTTCAAATCCTCTTCTTTCTTTTTTCAAACAACTTCTTATCAATTCCTTTTATAAAATTTTTTATAATTTCCATCTTTACAGTCATATTCCATCCCTTCATCATATCAACCCTTATTTTTGTACATATATGTTTTTCTTTCTTTGAAATTTTGGGAGGCACTTTCTTCTAAAAGACCAAAATACACCCCAAATCTAGTGTGTGGCACTGATCTATACACCAGCCTGATCATATTTGATCACATTCTGTTTTTTTTTTGTTGCTTTTGTTTTGTTTTGTTTTTGTTTTTATCTTTATCTTTTTCTTTTTTTTCTTTCTCTTTTTTCTCTCTTTCCCTTTCTTTTCCCACTGCTTCAGGTCTTTTCTGATTTGTTTAGAGTATATTTTCTGGGGACGTTGTTACTCTGCTAGCATTTTGTTCTCTCATTAATCTATTCTCCTCTGCACAAAATGACAAGATGGAAAAAATCACCTCAACAAAAAGAACAAGAGGTAGTACCGACTGCCAGGGACCTACTCAATACGGACATTAGTACGATGTCAGATCTAGAGTTCAGAATCATCACTTTAAAGATACTAGCTGGGCTTGAAAAAAATATGGAAGTTATTAGAGAAACCCTTTCTGGAGAAGTAAAAGAACTAAAATCCAACCAAGTAGAAAACAAAAAGGCTATTAATGAGGCGCAATAAAAAATGGGGGCGCTAACTGCTAGAATAAATGAGGCAGAAGAGAGAATCAGTAATATAGAAGAAAAAATGATGGAAAATAAGGAAGCTGAGAAAAAGAGAGATAAACAACTACTGGATCACGAGGGCAGAATTCGAGAGATAAGCGATACCATAAGATGAAACATTAGAATAATTGGGATCCCAGAAGAAGAAGAGAGAGGGGGGCAGAAGGTATAATGGAGCAAATTATAGCAGAGAACTTCCCTAATTTGGGGAAGGAAACAGGCATCAAAATCCAGGAAGCACAGAGAACCCCTCTCAAAATCAATAAAAATAGGTCAACACCCCGACATCTAATAGTAAAACCTACGAGTCTCAGAGACAAAGAGAAAATCCTGAAAGCAGCTCGGGAGAAGAGATATGTAACCTACAAGGGTAGAAACATTAGATTGGCAAAAGACCTATCCACAGAGACCTGGCAGGCCAGAAAGGACTGGCAGGATATATTCAGAGCACTAAATGAGAAAAATATGCAGCCAAGAATCCTATATCCAGCTAGGCTGTCATTGAAAATTGAAGGAGAGATAAAAAGCTTCCAGGACAAACAAAAACTAAAGGAATTTGCAAACACAAAACCAGCCCTATAGGAAATCTTGGAAGGGGTCCTCTAAGCAAAGAGAGAGCCTAAAAGCAACATAGACCAGAAAGGAACACAGACAATATACTGTAACAGTCACCTTACAGGCAATACAATGGCACTAAATTCCTATCTTTCAATAGTTACCCTGAATGTAAATGGGCTAAATGCCCCAATCAAAAGACACAGGCTATCAGATTGGATTAAAAAAAAAGACCCATCGATATGCTGTCTGCAAGAGACTCATTTTAGAACGAAAGACACCCCCAGATTGAAAGTGAGGGGGTGGAAAACCATTTACCTTGCTAATGGACACCAAAAGAAAGCTGGGGTGGCAATCCTTATATCAGACAAATTAGATTTTAAACCAAAGACTGTAATAAGAGATGAGGAAGGACATTATATCCTACGTAAAGGATCTATCCAACAAGAAGATCTAACAATTGTAAATATCTATGCCCCTAACATAGGAGCAGCCAATTATATAAGGCAATTAATAACAAAAGCAAAGAAACACATCGACAACAATACAATAATAGTGGGGGACTTTAACACCCCCCTCACTGAAATGGACAGATCGTCTAAGCAAAAGATCAACAAGGAAATAAAGACTTTAAATGACACACTGGACCAAATGGACTTCACAGACATATTCAGAACATTCCACCCCAAAGCAACGGAATACACATTCTTCTCTAGTGCCCATGGAACACTCTCCAGAATAGATCACATCCTAGGTCATAAATCAGGTCTCAACCGGTACCAAAAGATTGGGATCATTCCCTGCCTATTTTCAGACCACAATGCTTTGAAACTAGAACTCAATCACAAGAGGAAAGTCGGAAAGAACTCAAATACATGGAGGCTAAAGAGCATCCTATTGAAGAATGAATGGGTCAACCAGGAAATTAAAGAAGAATTAAAAAAATACATGGAAACCAATGAAAATGAAAACACAACTGTTCAAAATCTTTGGGATGCAGCAAAGGCAGTCCTAAGAGGAAAGTATATAGCAATACAAGCCTTTCTCAAGAAACAAGAAAGGTCTCAAGTACACAACCTAACCCTACACCTAAAGGAGCTGGAGAAAGAACAAATAAAGCCTAAACCCAGCAGGAGAAGAGAAATAATAAAGATCAGAGCAGAAATCAATGAAATAGAAACTAAAAGAACAGTAGAACAGATCAACGAAACTAGGAGCTGGTTCTTTGAAAGAATTAACAAGACTGATAAACCCCTGGCCAGACTTATCAAAAAGAGAAGAGAAATGACCCAAATCAACAAAATCATGAATGAAAGAGGAGAGATCACAACCAACACCAAAGAAATACAAACAATTATAAGAACATATTATGAGCAACTCTATGCCAGCAAATTAGATAACCTGGAAGAAATGGAGGCATTCCTAGAGATGTATCAACTACCAAAACTGAACCAGGATGAAATAGAAAACTTGAACAGACCTATAACCACTAAGGAAATTGAAGCAGTCATCAAAAATCTCCCAAAAAACAAAAGCCCAGGGCCAGATGGCTTCCCAGGGGAATTCTACCAAACATTTCAAGAAGAACTAATACCTATCCTTCTGAAACTGTTCCAAAAAATAGAAATGGAAGGAAAACTTCCAAACTCATTTTATGAGGCCAGCATTACCTTGATTCCCAAACCAGACAAAGACCCCATCAAAAAGGAGAATTACAGACCAATATCCCTGATGAACATGGATGCAAAAATTCTCACCAAAATACTAGCCAATAGGATCCAACAGTACATTAAAAGGATTATTCACCAGGACCAAGTGGGATTTATCCCTGGGCTGCAAGGTTGGTTCAACATCCGCAAATCAATCAATGTGATACAATACAATAACAAAAGAAAGAACAAGAATCATATGATCCTCTCAATAGATGCAGAAAAAGCTTTTGACAAAGTACAGCATCCTTTCTTGATCAAAACTCTTCAGAGTATAGGGATCGAGGGTACATACCTCAATATCATAAAAGCCATCTATGAAAAACCTACAGCGAATATCATTCTCAATGGGGAAAAATGGAGAGCTTTCCCCCTAAGGTCAGGAACGCGGCAGGGATGTCCACTATCACCACTGCTATTCAACATAGTATTGGAAGTCCTAGCCACAGCAATCAGACAACAAAAAGAAATCAAAGGCATCCAAATTGGCAAAGAAGAAGTCAAACTCTCACTCTTTGCAGATGATATGATACTTTATGTGGAAAACCCAAAAGACTCCACCCCAAAACTGCTAGAACTCATACAGGAATTCAGTCAAGTGGCAGGATATAAAATCAATGCACAGAAGTCAGTGGCATTCCTATACACCAACAACAAGACAGAAAAAAGAGAAATTAAGGAGTCGATCCCATTTACAATTGCACCCAAAACCATAAGATACCTAGGAATAAATCTAACCAAAGAGACAAAGGATCTGTACTCAGAAAACTATAAAATACTCATGAAAGAAATTGAGGAAGACACAAAGAAATGGAAAAACGTTCCATGCTCATGGATTGGAAGAACAAATATTGTGAAGATGTCAATGCTACCTAGAGCAATCTACACATTCAATGCAATCCCCATCAAAATACCATCCACTTTTTTCAAAGAAATGGAACAAATAATCCTAAAATTTGTATGGAACCAGAAAAGACCCCGCATAGCCAGAGGAATGTTGAAAAAGAAAAGCAAAGCCGGCGGCATCACAATTCCAGACTTCCAGCTCTATTACAAAGCTGTCATCATCAAGACAGCATGGTACTGGCACAAAAACAGACACATAGATCAATGGAACAGAATAGAGAGCCCAGAAATGGACCCTCAACTCTATGGTCAACTCATCTTTGACAAAGCAGGAAAGAATGTCCAATGGAACAAAGACAGTCTCTTCAACAAATGGTGTTGGGAAAATTGGATAGCCACATGCAGAAGAATGAAACTGGACCATTTCCTTACACCACACACAAAAATAGACTCCAAATGGTTGAAAGACCTCAGTGTGAGACAGGAGTCCATCAAAATCCTAAAGGAGAACACAGGCAGCAACCTCTTCGACCTCAGCCGCAGCAACTTCTTCCTAGAAACATCGCCAAAGGCAAGGGAAGCAAGGGCAAAAATGAACTATTAAGACTTCATCAAGATAAAAAGCTTTTGCAAAGCAAAGGAAACAGTCAACAAAACCAAAAGACAACCGACAGAATGGGAGAAGATATTTGCAAATGACATATCAGATAAAGGGCTAGTATCCAAAATCTATAAAGAACTCATCAAACTCAACACCCAAAGAACAAAGAATCCAATCAAGAAATGGGCAGAAGAGGGCGCCTGGGTGGCTCAGTTGGTTAAGTGACTGCCTTTGGCTCAGGTCATGATCCTGGGGTCCCGGAATCGAGTCCCGCATCGGGCTCCCTGCTCGGCAGGGAGCCTGCTTCTCCCTCTGACCCTCCCCCCTCTCATGTGCTCTCTGTCTCTCTCATTCTCTCTGTTTCAAATAAATAAATAAAATCTTTAAAAAAAAAAAAAAGAAATGGGCAGAAGACATGAACAGACATTTTTCCAAAGAAGACATCCAAATGGCCAACAGACACATGAAAAAGTGCTCAATATCGCTTGGCATCAGGGAAATCCAAATCAAAACCTCAATGAGATACCACCTCACACCAGTCAGAATGGCTAAAATTAACAAGTCAGGAAACGACAGATGTTGGTGGGGATGCCGAGAAAGGGGAACCCTCCTACACTGTTGGTGGGAATGCAAGCTGGTGCAGCCACTCTGGAAAACTGTATGGAGGTTCCTCAAAAAGTTGAAAATAGAGCTACCATATGATCCAGCAATTGCACTACTGGGTATTTACCCCAAAGATACAAAAGTAGGGATCCGAAGGGGTACGTGCACCCCGATGTTTACAGCAGCAATGTCCACAATAGCCAAACTGTGGAAAGAGCCAAGATGTCCATCAACAGATGAATGGATAAAGAAGATGTGGTATATATATACAATGGAATATTATGCAGCCATCAAAAGGAATGAGATCTTGCCATTTGCAACGACGTGGATGGAACTGGAGGGTATTATGTTGAGTGAAATAAGTCAAACAGAGAAAGACATGTATCATATGATCTCACTGATATGAGGAATTCTTAATCTCAGGAAACAAACTGAGGGTTGCTGGAGTGGGGGGTGGGGTGGGAAGGATGGGGTGACTGGGTGATAGACACTGGGGAGGGTATGTGCTCTGGTAAGCGCTGTGAATTGTGCAAGACTGTTGAATCTCAGATCTGTACCTCTGAAACAAATAATGCAATATATGTTAAGAAAAAAAAAAGAAGAAGAAGGTAGCAGGAGGGGAAGAATGAAGCGGGGGAAATCGGAGGGGTAGACGAACCATAAGAGACGATGGACTCTGAAAAACAAACAGGGTTCTAGAGGGGAGGGGGGTGGGAGGATGGGTTAGCCTGGTGGTGGGTATTGAGGAGGGCACATTCTGCATGGAGCACTGGGTGTTATGCACAAACAATGAATCATGGAACACTTCATCTAAAACTAATGATGTAATGTATGGGGATTAACATAAGAATAAAAAATAAATAAATTAAAAAAAAAAAAGAATATAATGGACAATTACTGGGCTTGAAACCCTGGACCCAGATTTTTAAGTGAAAAAATAAAGTAATTTTAAAAAATTGCACAGAATAATTGTTTAATATATTTTTTTCCTCCCAAGTTACTCCAGCTTTTCTAGCCTAATATACAAATTACAAAATGAAGAATTTAACATCTTCACTGAAGGCAGCCACAACTTGTTAAATTTAAGGTGCAGTGTTTTTCTAAGAGGAATAAAGTTAAAAAACAAAACAAAACAAAAAAACTTTAAATGAAACCCAAAATATAGTACTTAAAGTGTGCCAAAATGAGAAACACTAAAGGCAAGTTGAATGGTTCAAAAATGTATCATTTAGAAAAGTTTGCCTTATATTAGAACTGAATGGGAACTCTTGTATCTTAAAAAAAATAAAATAAAAAAGGGCTGCTTGCATCCTAAGTCAAAGTGAAGTCTACATCCTTTTTGTATACTCATTAAAAAACAACAACACAAAAACTCAATTCCTAAATGTGCTAATCTTTCATGAACCTTCCGATATTAAAAAATTTTTTTTTCCTTTGAAAGAAACTCATTTTTATGAGATTAAACATAAAAGCTTATTTTTTTGCTAATGAGTATGAAAAAAGGAAAAAAACCCTGCTGATCATGCCTGTCAGTGAATGCCTCACCTGAGCAATTGATTCTTTTTCCAAATGAGCTCGAGATCCACATGCAATAGCCATTTGTTCCTGAGGAAAAAGCAATAAAATGATTTTTCAGTATTTGAATATTCTATTTGAATATTAATAATTAAATATAATCAATAAAAATATTTATTTTCAATGAGAGTGTCTCATTTTTTAGAAATCGATTTTTTAAAAAGTCACATTAAATATCTTTAAAGGTTTACTCAGGTGTTCAGAATATATACAGCTTCAAGAAACCTAATTATACTTACTAAAAGGATAATATTCAGGGCTAAATAGCAGGGGCATGTACGACTTGAAAATTCTTATTTTAAATGATTCCTCTGATTAAAAATACTGTATTAACATAGTTAGAAGGAAAAATAGTGGTATTAGAAAAAAGTATCTGTAAATGGTATGATTATACATAATCATTACATTCTGGAAAATCCAAGATTATCAACTGAAAAACTACTACACATATTAAGGGAATTTAAGAAGATGAGTGGGCACAAATGATGATATATATAATACTTTAGTCTTCATATATATAAACAATAATCAGAAAATATAATGGAAGACAGTATTTGTAACATCAATAAGAAAGGAAACTCTGGAAATAAACTTTACAAAAAATGTGGCAATACCTAAATAAATAACACATATATAAGCTACCAAGGGAAACAAAAGAATCCAACACATAGAAAGGCATCCCATGATCATAGATGAGCAGATGTGATGACAGTATCAAAAATCAATTCTCCTTAAAATTAATCTTTAAATTTAAGGTCATACCAATAGATATATCAATATAATTTTTCACTAAACTAGATAAGCTAATTTTTAGAGTTAATATTGAAATATAAAGAACCAGAAGAGCCAGGAAAATTCTAAGAATTAGAATATATATTATAAAGCTATAATAATTAAAACTAAGGTACTAGAATGTGAATACATAAATCCATGGACCAGAATGGAAAGGCCAGAAACACACACACACACACACACACACACACACAAATATGGATACTTAGAATATGCTAAAGATGACATTTTCAATCAGTAGGCAAAAGATGAACGATAAATGCTGTAGGACATCTGGGTAGCTACTTGGAAACCAAATTAAGCTGAACCTGAGCCTCATACTAAATAGTAGGATATATTTTGGATACATCAAAGATTTAAGTGTAAAATATCAGGAATAATTTTTAAAATGATCTCAAGGAAAGCATAAGTACACAAAATCTAGAAGAAAAATTGATTCAACAATAAATTTTTAAAAAACTGTGGCAAAACAAAAATCTAAGCATATTCAAAATTAAAAGACACATAAATTGGGGGTAAATATTTGTAATTTATATTATAGACAAAAGGATCATTTCTAAATTGCTGAAGTGCCCCTACGAATTATTATAAAGTACTCTGAGAACTCAGGTGGAAAAGAGGCAAAGGTTATGAACAAAGTGTTCATAAAAGAGGAAGTGAAAATAGCTCTTAAACACCTGGAAACATCCTTAATCACATGTATCCCAAAAGCAATACAAATAAAACCTATCAGTGTTTACAATATGGTGCCTACACACCCTACAGACAGCAATGTGAAAATTACGAATATACATATAATCTGACCCGGCAATTCCACAACTAAGAATTCTTCCTGTAAATTAACTTGTATATGTATGAAAGGACTTTCATGCAGGGTTAATCATTTCAGTGCGGTTTGAAGCAGCAAACCTGTATGTCTATTCAAAGGCATTAGTTATGACACTGTGAAAGAATGAGGAAGCACTTTGCTGTATAAATATGGCTCAATCCCCAAAACACATTGTTAAGTGGAACAAAAGAACAGTGAATAGTGTTAGTTTGCATTTTTAAATAAAGAATACATATATACATCTTCCAGATGGATATATAAGAAATAAATAACACTGGTTACTTCTGAGAGTAACTGAGTGACTGAGAAATAAAAGGCAGGCTTCCTTCACTGTATATCTTCTTATGCCATTTGACTTTTGAACTGTTCACCAAAATTAAAAAGTGCATATTGTAAAAAAAAAAAAAAAAGCAAGCATATAAATTTATATATAATAAAACTTTATTATAATGAGAAAAAGTCATATATAATCTCATTACCTAAAAGCAGCCTTTTATAATATTTTACATATTTCTTTGTGTTCTTTTTCCCCCTCTGCATTTAAAACCACAGCTGAAATTTACCTACATACCAGTTTTTTTTTTCATTCAAAATAACCCCAAAATTTCTTATATTCAAGTTCATTGTTTTTCAGCTTTTTATTATGGGTATTTTCAAACAGTACATGAAAACAGAGAGAATAGGAAAACGAAGCCCCCATGTGCCCATAACCTGGCTCAACAATTATCAGTACATTTAAAGAAAATAAAATGAAAAAAACCCCCCAAAACAAAAAACTAATACATGGCCAATCTTGCTTCCTCTAAAGCCCCTCATCACTATCCCACCCAACAAATTCTAGGCATCACATTATAAATTGCTGTATATTTCAATCACAATAGCACTATCACAACTAAAACATTAATAATTCTTTAATACCATCAGATACAGTTTTCAAATTTGTCCAATTATCTCATAAATATTTTGTTTATTTGAATTAAGAGCCAAATAAAATTCATACAAGTTGGCTGATGTTTCTTTTACCTGTGTGTTCCCCCCACTTCTGTTAATTTTTTCTTTTGCTTTATTTGTTGAAGAAACTATGTAACTTGTCTTGTAGACTTTCCTCGATGTTGGATTTTGCTGATTGTACCCACACTGGTGACATTTATCATGTTCCTCTGTCCTCTATATTTCCTGTAAACTGGTTGTTAGAAGATAAAATTCAGGCTTACTTTTCAAGAACTTATAGCAGTGTTGCATGTCTGTCTTTCTTTTTTGTGTCAATGGTGAGGGCAATGTTATATTTCACCATAAAGATTTACCATACTTTCACTGTTTGCCTATGTGTTGACTATTTCTAATTTCATGCTTTTAGAACGGTGCCCAAAAGAACATCTTTGAATATAAAACTCAATTTGTATTTTGGATTTCCTTCTTTGGAAAAAGTCATAGAAACAGAATACTAAACTGCAAGTATGAATGTTTTAAATGTTTATGAGCCAAATTATTCTTTAAAAGGTTCTTTATATTACCACTAAATGGGTATAATATTGACTACTTCATCAAATCCTTGCCAGTTCTAATTATTCTCATTTTAAATTTGCTAATTTTATAAGGAGAAAATATGACCACATGTGATCTAATTTCCTTTTCTTTATAATAAAAAGGTAAACTTGGGGGAAATTTTAGTGGCCATTATATTTTCTTTTAGAAATTATGGTTACGTACTTTGCCTACTACTTAGTAGTAGGAATAATTTCTTCTCTTTTTCTGGCAGATGTACTTTGCTCAGGAAGGGAGAGAATGCTTTTCTTAAGGAAGAACCATGTAAAAAGTTCAGACTGTATATGGCAAATAAGCTTCAACATTAAATCCAAAAAGAGCAGTAATGTTACTATTAGATGGGAAAAAAAAAAAAAGAGCCCCTCCCATCTTTCAGAGACTGAGTAGAATTAAAATGTCATTTAATTAAAAAATAAAAATAAAACGTCATTTAATTAAACTAAAAACAAAAAAACAAAAGCCTTCATTTAAAATCTTTTTCTCTCAGTGTAAGTCCCCAAAGGCTTTTAGGAGAAGTTTGTATATCTACGGTTCTGATGTAAGAACTGAATCCCTGGGACTGATCTCACTGTCAAAAGGAATTCATCTAAACAGCTTTTAGAACAGTTAGCTGTTCCTCAGGAAAAGATATTCTTGCTTTTAAAACGGCTAATATTAGAAAATGTATGTAAACATGAAGTATCTTTCTTTTAAGCCTCTTTCAGAGTATCACTAATTTTATTGTGGGTGTTGAAAAATGAATACTTCAGTTACTATGACAGCTAACTTTTAAAAGTGGTAAAAAGTGGTACCATATTGTCTTCTAGAAAGAAATGCTCCATCAGAATCTTTCTTACCTAGTACTTTTCCATTTAAGTATTTCCTCACAATTCATTGCAAGGAATTGTGAGGAAACAGACTAAAAGGAACAGACTAGAAGAACTAGGTATATCTAATTCATATGAACAATTATAAACAGTAACATTAGAATTAGCTCTGAAAATCAAGCATGAAGACTAATATTAATAATTAGAGGTAATGGTTATTGAGTGCTGAACATATGCTAAACACTTGACCATACATTTTAAAAAATTTTAATCATTACCTCAGAATTATGAACTCAGGCTCACTGTCCATATGTTAGTGATGAGGAAAATGAGGTGGATGGATTCACTTGCCCAAGGTCACATGCAATTTGAACTCCGCACCCAAAGTTAAACATACTGAAGTGGAAATGGGAATTGACACAGGTACTCCATAAGGCAAACGTGACTCCAAATGAGGTAGATAGCATATAAAGTGAAGTACTGAGTTAAGAAAAAGTTTTATTTATTAAAAAATTATGTTTTGACTTAAAAAAAATCCTATCCCCATTTTTTCCTCAAAAGCAATAAACATTCGTTGTTAAAAACAAACAATAAGGGGTGCCTGGCTGGCTCAGTCAGAAGAGCATGCAACTCTTGATCTCGGGGTCGTGAGTTTGAGTCCCATGTTGGGTGTAGTGATAACTTAAAAAAAATTAATCTAAAGGAAAATAAAAATTTGAAAAGATATCCACAGTCCCACTATCCACAGACAACTGATGTTAGCACATTTATTAGATAGATAACTAGATATGGCTATAGCTATCGATATATATATATATATATATATCCAGATGTTTAAAATTTATTTTTTCACTTAATTATGTATAATGAATAGCATTCTATATGATAATGAATTTAACCTGTGTAAATGAATACTTAACCTGTGTAAATGAATATTTAACACTTTAAATCATTTCTAATTTTTTCCTTTAACTAAAAAAATAAAATATATTAAATATAAATATATTTTAAAAAAGCAAAAAATCCTTGAAAATTTATTTTTATACACATTCTTAATTATTTCCTTAAGATAAATTTCTCAAAGCTGTGTCAAGGGATATGTATTATTGGATCAATGGATATGAATTATTTAAACCTTTTGATTCTTATTTTCAACTTGTTCTATAAAAATATTGTATGAATCTACACAAACTCAACAGATATGGTTATGGAGTGCAGATTTCCGGTCATCTATTTTGTTTAGGGAGTTTTGATTCTATTTTTATAGTTAAGCCACCTAACAAGTGATCATCACAGATTTTGCTTAGAAAAATTACTGTAAAACCAAGCATATTTTATTAAAAGAGGTAGCATAACTACTGGTTAAGAAATTGATAAGCTGGGACTTAAAGAAAAAAGATAACAGATAAAATATCTGGAACTAAATATAAATCCCTATTTTATTTGTGTGTCATACAAAGCTCTACTTAAATGACCTATGTCTAGTTTAAAACCTTAAAAGACCTTGAGAGAAGAAATTGCAAGCAACTTTTCTAAATTCATTAAGGATAATCTGAGCAGAACTGTAAGTGGAAATACAAGCACAAAGTAGTAGTAAATTTCTTTTTGTTGCAATTAAAAATAATATCTGCTGAGAAAACATTAGAAGCCATTACAAACATCCTGGAGTCAATACACTAATGTAGAAGATATTTAAGTTAACTACTGCCATCTAGTGAGTTAGTCATGTAGTCATTACAGGATTTGACTACTTTGAAACCCATGTTCTTGTTTCATTACTTCCAGAACTGTTCTAGCCAATTTTTATTATGTCTTAAGGGAACATATACAAGTCATGCTTATCAAATTTGTGACTTAAATGAACTGAGAACAGAATGGCAATTGCATTAAAGATAGGAAAAAAGCCCTACACCCTGACAAATGGAAATCAAACATGCTAATGTTTAATACAGTCACACTTCCATTCCTAAATAAAACAAGGCAAAACAAACACAGTTTGAGGATGCATCTGTGCCAGTTGGAGGATGGGAAGACAGGTGCAACGGCAATGCACACCGAAGAGTTGGCGACACGAGGCAACTATGTAAATGTGGTAACCAGATCCACACTAACTGAAGCATCTTCAGTGGAAAATCATCAGGATGGTAAGAAAAAGAAATATGCTATTTTAAAACTTGAAAGAACTACTGACAGCCTAAAATAGAGAAGCCACATGAAAAGCAGCTTTAGGGGCACCTGGGTGGCTCAGTCGTTAAGCGTCTGCCTTCGGCCCAGGTCAGGATCCCAGGGTCCTGGGATCGAGCCCCGCATTGGGCTCCCTGCTCAGCAGGAGGCCTGCTTCTCCCTCTCCCACTCCCCCTGCTTGTGTTCCCTCTCTCGCTGTGTTTCTCTCTGTCAAATAAATAAATAAAATCTTAAAAAAAAAAAAAGAAAGAAAAGCAGCTTTAACTCTCTAAAGGGCTGTCACAAAGAAGTACAAGAGACTACTTTGTGTAGCTCTGAAAAACAGAACCAACTAAAGGGGGTGATTAAAAGGAGGCATGTTTGCATTTAATGTAAAGAGGAACTCTGTAACTGAGCTGAGATCGATGGGCTGCTTGGGCATCACTATAGCTATGCAAACAGAGACTGAAAGATCACGTGGTAGCTATAAAAAGTTTCCAATATTGGATAAATGATTGAATTAGACCAAGGGTCTGTAATCTATAGCCCATGGCCCAAATCTGGCCTGCTGCTTGGTTTTGTGAGTAAATTTTTCTTGGAACACAGGCATGATCATTCAATTATGTATTATCTGGGTCTGCTTTTGTGCTACCACCAGGTCTGAGTAGTTGCAATGGAGACTATATGGCTTTAAAGCTGAAAATACTTACTCTATGGCCCTTTACAGAAAAAGTGTGTCAACACCTGAATTAGATAATTAAGAAGATTCCTTCTAATTCCTCTATGACTGTTAGCTTCAGAGTGCAAGTTTTCTGAGAGCAATGACTGGCTACTTATAAGCTTTATCAGAAAGATGAGTAGACAGGGATCCCAATTCAAAAATAATCATTTTTGGAGCTGATCCAAAGACAGTAGATTTTGAAACTTTATCACTTACCTGCCTCCTTCCCATCTCCTTCAAAAAGAGTTATAGGATGCATACTGACAAAAATTCTTAACAGAGTTTAAATTCATTTAAGTGAGTTGTGATACTCTTAAATAATTAGGCATACCTTCTGTGCTGTAGACCAAGGCTGTGAATTAAATGCTTAATCATAATCAAATGCTTTAGTTCTTTAAAACTCAACATTTACAGTAACAATGCAGTAAATTGGATTATGATAAGGAAAAAAGATGGCATCAAAACTCCTTTCCTTTTCAGAGTTGTATAAAGGAAACTGGATTCACAGAAGGTTCAGATTTTTCTCCTGTTTATTGTTTCGTTCACCCTGTAACTTTAGCTACATCATTTTTCTTTGCCCTACTGCAGAATGACATAAAGTCAGCTGCAAATAATTTGACACCTTCCACCCTCCCTCCCACTCATGGCCCCCCCAAGCTAAAGGCATAATGCAGAAGAAACATTTACCAAATCTTTGCGGGGTCTCTTGGGAGACCTAGAAAATCAAACCCAACAACTGTACTAGTTGGATTTTTTTTTTTTAAAGGTTTTATTTATTTATTTGAGAGAGAGAGAATGAGAGACAGAGAGCACGAGAGGGAAGAGGGTCAGAGGGAGAAGCAGACCACCCACTGAGAGGGAGCCCGATGCGGAACTCGATCCCGGGACTCCAGGATCATGACCTGAGCCGAAGGCAGTCGCTTAACCAACTGAGCCACCCAGGCGCCCTAGTTGGATTTTCTTTTAGCTTATCATGATTCACTAAGAGGTGGAAGAAATACTTTTTTAGTAATAGTGAACATGTGACATATCCAATAATTACTTCATATTGTATGGTATAAAGCAGTAATGTCCAACAAAACTGTGATGATGGAAATGCTCTATATCTCTGTTAGCCAATAAGATAGCTACTGGCCACAAGTATATGAAATGTGGCCAGTGAGAACTAGAATTTAAAATTTAGTGAGGAACTAAAATTTTATTTAATTTTAATTAATTTAAATTTAAATAGCCATATGTGGCAGGTAGCTACTGTTTTGAATAGCACAGGTAAAAGGGATATTTTCAGAAATAATTCTTTTAAGAATTATATTAGTTAATTCATTTAGTGTCTTTAAAGACAAACTACTAGATAGAAAAGGGAAGTGGGTGATGGTGAAAGGAGAAATGGAACACTTGTGAAAATCCATGAAATTCAAATAAATACATATTTATTTCTAGGAAGGAGATGAGGTTTTTAAATTATTAAATGTTCTGCTTTTGGGGGTTTTGCTTTTTTTTATTGTTCGGTTAACAGGGATTATTTTAACAAGTATATAATAATAATAATTAGTTCTAAATTAGGTCTATTTCATTCATGGATAGTTCTATTTATTGATCTTATTTTGGCCCTCAATTTGCTTCCTTATTTCTGTAATTTCTCTTTTAATACCATTCTGTTGTTTTGTCATCTCTCTTTCCAATACCTGTGTTGCTGATTTCTTATTTTCATTATTTCTAGAGCAAAAATACCTTCATGCAATTTTATCCTTTTTCTTGGATTATATCTGCTTTCATTTGGAGTTTATCCTTCTTTTGTATGAAACTTCAATTCTTTTTCTATAGTAACATGCTGGCGTAGCTGACATTTGTTTTGTTTTGTCATGACTAACATGGGTAGCTCTCGTACAGTACAAGGGAATTTTCCTTGATATACAGGTATCCCCCCGTTTTCAAAAGTTCATGTTAGGCCATGTTGCTTTTACGAAAGACCAACATTAGTAGCTGTTCTTGCTAACTGAAAGAAATATGAAGAGGAATTTTGCTTTTACAAAAAAAAAGCAAAAAGCACAAATAGCGTTCAACATTTGTGTTGTGGCAAACTGCAGAGGCAGCGCTCGCTCTGAGCGGCGAGACGGGCCCCGCCAAGCTCCTGCCCCAGAACCACGCTCAGCATCTCAGCAACAACCCACCATAGCTTTGAACTATGTCTGTGAGCATCGCTGCTTTATCCTGATTTATTTTGTGTATCTGTTAGCAAGATGTGTCTTAGGGTGTCAGAAAAGCCTGAGAGAGGTTATTTTTGGGTCTGGGAACGTTAAAAAAAATTTTGTGGTATACATTAATGGTAATTGCTTCTTTGCTTTATGCCATTTGGCTCACGAATGAGATAGCAGGGGTGACTTGTATTTTACCTTGTGTAGCACCTGTTTGTCCCCTCTGAACTAGAGTTTCAAGGCCTGAATATTATACCTGGGGGAGGGAGGGAGTGCCCCTAAAGCTCAATATAGCTTTATTGGGTTATTTGGGTTCCTTGCTGTTGACAGATTTTGTCATGTCCTATACAAAGATACACTCCACTGAGAAATGGATTTAGTCACATGGATCTGTGCCCTAAACTTATCTTGAAGCCCCGAAAACAGCAAGCTCTAGCAATTTTTCTTGCTTCTGCTGAAATTCTGTGTGATGGTAGGTAGGTGTACTGTTTAATGTTGTCCAACGGTGCTTACTCATTCTCTCAGGCTGATTCTCTCCAGATTGGGATTATTTGGTAAAAAGTTCAGAATTTGGTTAAATTTGTCTTTTCTAAATGGCCTTTAAAAAGTGGAA